>NC_063063.1:617500-917500 GCF_018812025.1 Megalobrama amblycephala | reverse complement strand
AACAGCGAATTATGAGAAGCGAGGATTGAGTTTGAATACTTTAATAGTGGAAAAACTACAAATACTGGGATGTCTTTTTAATTTCAGCATTGCAAATGACATTATATGCAAGTAAAAAGTTCAAGTATGCTTAGGTTTAACATTTCTGAACTGAGCTGAATGATGACTGTAAGAAACCGATGCACTAGAACTAACTAAACACTATTAATATGAACAGCAATATTCATCTACAACTCGTCCCCTCAGGTTCTGTCTGCATTCTGAGCGCTTTTGAGATACTGAGCTTCAACGTTTTGTATTTATACAGAGACCCTAAACAGTACAATATCAAAATCCTCTCAAATTTGTAAATGTGGATTCTTGGAACAGGTCAAATGCAGATAAAAAACCTTCTAATTCTAAAAAAATCAATTTTCGCTTGGAATTATAAGCTTGAAGCAATTTTAAAGAAACACAAACAGTTTACTTATAATTTGTTTTAAAACATATAATTAGTGTTGACATGCTTTCTATGACATTTATTTCATATTTTAGAATGAATTTTATATGAATATTCATTTATAATGAATATTTTGTCCAGTGCAGATGTTAAATTTAGACAGGAACATGGTGTGTAATCTAACACATTATTGCAAGAATTGTTAAGTTTAAGTTTTGTTTAGACAGAAAGCAGCTGCTGTAACACATCTGAGCAGGACTTTAATCCACAGAAAGTGGGACAGGAAAATGACATCAGTATGGCTGAAATAACATGCTAACGTTTATTGTTCTAATTAAGACCCCATCAACGGACTATTTGACCTTTAAAGCTTAATACTGTAAAATTTAAGACTAAAAAACCTGCAAAAAAACAGACAATGCTTCAGCAAAGGTTTAATAAACATTGAAAAATGACTATATATAATTAAAAATATTTCACATTTAAATTATTTCAACTACGCAACAACAATGTCAAATTTCATCTGACTTAATGTAGTTTATACACTTTAATCCAGTGTGCCGTAGAGCTTTATAGCTACAGACAGCTCAATACAAACAAGTACACAGCATGGATCAAGGTTAAAACATAACCTAAAATATACATAAATTTCCCTCATATGAACCCGAACCTATGCTTTTAAAGGAGTAGTTCACTTCAGAATTCAAGTTATTTACTCATCCTCATGTCATCCAACATGTTCATGTCTTTCTTTCTTCAGTGGAAAAGAAATTAAGGGAAACATTCCAGGATTTTTCTCCATATAGTGGACTTCACTGGGGTTCAACGGGTTGAAGGTCCAAATGTCAGTTTCAGTGCAGCTTCAAAGAGCTCTACATGATCCCAGACGAGGAATAAGAGTCTTATCTAAAGAAACCATTGGACATTTACTAAACAAAAATAAAATTATATACTTTTTAACCACAAATGCTCTGTGATGCTCCACGCATGACGTAATCATGTTGGAAAGATCACACGTGACGTAGGAGGAAGTACCATGGAAAACTCCATCTCATTTCCTCTGACTTCGTTGTTTTACCTTTTTTTCACTTAAGTCTTTGATGTTCACTTTGTAAACAATGGATCGGTACTTCCACCTACGTCACGTGTGACCTTTTCAACATGATTACGTCATGCGTGGAGCATCACAGAGCATTTGTGGTTAAAAAGCATGTACATTTTTATTTTTTTTAGAAAATGAGCGATGAAAATAACTATGAAAATAACTACTCAACAATAGCTAAAGCAAAACGCAAAAAAGAGACTGATTTGGGCTGCTGTCATTGGCAAGATCATAAATAAAATAGTCGATCATGAGGTTTCTAATAAACATCGCGTTGCGTGGCATTGTTTAGTCTTCACTGATTTCGCATTTTCTGCTCTCTTTTCCGCTGTCACGGAGCAGTTCTAGGAAATGACAAAGAAATTGGTCCTCGTGTGCAAAGAACCAATTAGAGTTCAAGACCTTTTTGTCTTCTAAAAAAAAGTCCCAAAATGTACACAGCTTTACATAATGTAAATAAGTTGTCACAGAATAAGAATATGAGAATAACTCAATTTTGTCAAAAATGTCAGATAGAACCTTATAATTCCAAATGGACGAAATGAGTTTATTTGATCATTTTAGAGCATATAACGTGACGGTGGGACTCTGGGGTCCACGTAAACAACCGTGAATTGAATTTTTTGAAAGGAACTGTTCAAAAGAACTGATTCAGGGAAATGAGTCAGTGTGTTTAATTGCAGTACATGAGGAAGACGCTCTGCAACTTCCATTAATATTAACAGTAATGTGTTTTTCTCCGAATGCTGTGTTATTCAGGGTCGGGCCACAGGTTCTGGAGAGAAATTTCTGTTGTTTATGAGGTTATTCGAGGTAATGGCATCCGTGTGCGTGGCCTAGTTAGTCCCACAGACACAGCGAAGGCTTATTCTCCTGTACAGTCAGTATTACAGACGATCAACACTATGTAGGTTAAGAAGAAACGCAAAGGGTTGGAAATGTCCTCTGTTCCCCTGCGACGCGTCAATCACTGGGTCAAAACAGGACAGGACTACATGACCATGAAAATCTGCGAAAATTTGTGTTTATAGGCGAATCTTTGATGATATATCGTATCGAGTGCACTGACGCTATCATCTAAGGTCTATATTACAAATGTGAGTGTGTCGAATCAGATGATAATTAAGTACTCAGATGTATACTGCACAAGCTGCACATAGTCATATCAGACAGTTTGATCATTAGTAATGTGATTAAACTCGCCATGCAGCTGCTGTTACGAATCCTTCAGTTCAGACTATAGCTATAGGCGTATTGTATAGGTTCAGACACAGCTGTCTGGCTGCATTCAGCTCATTTTATTCTGCTCACTCAGGTTTAGATTAGCTCGCTCAAAGCCACGGGGCATGTGAGGTGAGTGCAGAGCGTTCTGCGTCTCTCTCCAACCGTACTGTATGTGTCAGCGTGCTCCTCGCTGCATATCATTGATGCACGAGACGCTGGGAAACACGTCTCTCTCCCACTCCTTTTCATCTCCATCTCTCTTGCTCTGCATCTGTGCATCGCATACTGTCTGTCTGTGTCCTCAAATGCCTCCTTCATTCATTCCCATAATGATTGCAGAACAGCGCCACTGCTCTAGTTATATGAAGGACAGCAAAACAATAAAGAAAACCTTCTGCTGTTATCATGAAAACAGATAATCCATGTCAGGGACACTCTAAAAAACACTGGGTGATTTTTTTTTAACCTTGGAAAGAATATCTAGAGTTTAAAAACAGTTTATGTCTGTTTGTCAGTACAGTTATCATACACAACATCCGGATAAAATAAATATATTCTCTGAAAAACACTGGGTTAAAAACAACCAAATTTGGGTTGTTTTCAAAACAAACGGCTATTATTATGTTATTACATCTGACCCGGGATCTGGGTAACACAAAAACTACCCAAACGCTGGGTTGTTACGTCTGACCCGGGATCTGGGTAACAGAAAAACTACCCAAACGCTGGGTAACACAAAAACTACCCAAACGCTGTGTTGTTACGTCTGACCCGGGATCTGGGTAACACAAAAACTACCCAAACGCTGGTTTGTTACGTTTGACCCGGGATCTGGGTAACAGAAAAACTACCCAAACGCTGGGTAACACAAAAACTACCCAAACGCTGGGTAACAGAAAAACTACCCAAACGCTGGGTAACACAAAAACTACCCAAACGCTGGGTAACACAAAAACTACCCAAACGCTGGTTTGTTACGTTTGACCCGGGATCTGGGTAACACAAAAACTACCCAAACGCTGGGTAACACA
Source organism: Megalobrama amblycephala (assembly GCF_018812025.1). Classification (NCBI taxonomy): domain Eukaryota; kingdom Metazoa; phylum Chordata; class Actinopteri; order Cypriniformes; family Xenocyprididae; genus Megalobrama; species Megalobrama amblycephala. The sequence goes on along the minus strand of NC_063063.1, from coordinate 913,704 downwards.
AAAACTACCCAAACGCTGGGTTGTTATGTCTGACCCGGGATCTGGGTAACACAAAAACTACCCAAACGCTGGGTTGTTACGTCTGACCCGGGATCTGGGTAACACAAAAACTACCCAAACGCTGGTTTGTTACGTCTGACCCGGGATCTGGGTAACAGAAAAACTACCCAAACGCTGGGTAACACAAAAATTACCCAAACGCTGGGTAACACAAAAACTACCCAAACGCTGGGTAACACAAAAACTACCCAAACGCTGGGATGTTACGTCTGACCCGGGATCTGGGTAACAGAAAAACTACCCAAACGCTGGGATGTTACATCTGACCCGGGATCTGGGTAACACAAAAACTACCCAAACGCTGGGTAACACAAAAACTACCCAAACGCTGGGATATTACGTCTGACCCGGGATCTGGGTAACGCAAAAACTACCCAAACGCTGGGTTGTTACGTCTGACCCGGGATCTGGGTAACACAAAAACTACCCAAACGCTGGGATATTACGTCTGACCCGGGATCTGGGTAACGCAAAAACTACCCAAACGCTGGGTTGTTACGTCTGACCCGGGATCTGGGTAACACAAAAACTACCCAAACGCTGGGATATTACGTCTGACCCGGGATCTGGGTAACGCAAAAACTACCCAAACGCTGGGTTGTTACGTCTGACCCGGGATCTGGGTAACACAAAAACTACCCAAACGCTGGGTAACAGAAAAACTACCCAAACGCTGGGTAACACAAAAACTACCCAAACGCTGGGTAACACAAAAACTACCCAAACGCTGTGTTGTTACGTCTGACCCGGGATCTGGGTAACAGAAAAACTACCCAAACGCTGGGTAACACAAAAACTACCCAAACGCTGTGTTGTTACGTCTGACCCGGGATCTGGGTAACACAAAAACTACCCAAACGCTGGTTTGTTACGTTTGACCCGGGATCTGGGTAACAGAAAAACTACCCAAACGCTGGGTAACACAAAAACTACCCAAACGCTGGGTAACAGAAAAACTACCCAAACGCTGGGTAACACAAAAACTACCCAAACGCTGGGTAACAGAAAAACTACCCAAACGCTGGGTAACACAAAAACTACCCAAACGCTGGGTAACACAAAAACTACCCAAACGCTGGGTTGTTATGTCTGACCCGGGATCTGGGTAACACAAAAACTACCCAAACGCTGGGTTGTTACGTCTGACCCGGGATCTGGGTAACACAAAAACTACCCAAACGCTGGTTTGTTACGTCTGACCCGGGATCTGGGTAACAGAAAAACTACCCAAACGCTGGGTAACACAAAAATTACCCAAACGCTGGGTAACACAAAAACTACCCAAACGCTGGGTAACACAAAAACTACCCAAACGCTGGGATGTTACGTCTGACCCGGGATCTGGGTAACAGAAAAACTACCCAAACGCTGGGATGTTACATCTAACCCGGGATCTGGGTAACACAAAAACTACCCAAACGCTGGGTAACACAAAAACTACCCAAACGCTGGGATATTACGTCTGACCCGGGATCTGGGTAACACAAAAACTACCCAAACGCTGGGTAACGCAAAAACTACCCAAACGCTGGGTTGTTACGTCTGACCCGGGATCTGGGTAACACAAAAACTACCCAAACGCTGGGTAACAGAAAAACTACCCAAACGCTGGGTAACACAAAAACTACCCAAACGCTGGGTAACACAAAAACTACCCAAACGCTGGGTTGTTATGTCTGACCCGGGATCTGGGTAACACAAAAACTACCCAAACGCTGGGTTGTTACGTCTGACCCGGGATCTGGGTAACACAAAAACTACCCAAACGCTGGTTTGTTACGTCTGACCCGGGATCTGGGTAACAGAAAAACTACCCAAACGCTGGGTAACACAAAAATTACCCAAACGCTGGGTAACACAAAAACTACCCAAACGCTGGGTAACACAAAAACTACCCAAACGCTGGGATGTTACGTCTGACCCGGGATCTGGGTAACAGAAAAACTACCCAAATGCTGGGATGTTACGTCTGACCCGGGATCTGGGTAACAGAAAAACTACCCAAACGCTGGGTAACACAAAAACTACCCAAACGCTGGGATATTACGTCTGACCCGGGATCTGGGTAACACAAAAACTACCCAAACGCTGGGTAACGCAAAAACTACCCAAACGCTGGGTTGTTACGTCTGACCCAGGAGCTGGGTAACACGAAAACTACCCAAACACTGGAAAAATAACCCAAAAACAAAATGACCCAAAAGGCTTGACCCAGGACTTGGGTTGAAAAAAAAAAAATAACCCAAGATTTTTTTTAGATGCAACCAAATAAAAAAACAGTGAAACTGCTGAATGATGGGAAGTAATCACATGATATATTTTATGTTTAATATTCAACATGCAGGATTTTGGGCCAATCAGATTTTGTGGTGGCTGATAATTGTTTTATATTATTTTTTTTAAATTTTAATTATTTTATTTTATATTATAATCTTATACCATTTTATATCAGCAAGGAACCGATAAATGGCAGATTTTTAAATTCTATATGATATTATCTAAATAAATTACAAATAAAAGCTACAATCGGTGCATTTAGGCATCACAACATCTACAACGTACAGTATGAACATTAATATTCATTTCAAGATTTATTTTTAAAGATTACATTTAAGTGTTTATTAAATTATTAGCATTTTATAAACTGTAAGTGAGTGTTAGATGACGGCAAAAGTACATGTAAAATGAGCATGCACAAAAAATATCCAATATTGACCAATACAGAATGATATAGTACCAATATATTGTGCATTTCTAATAATAATCATACATACGCTGTCACTATATCAGCCTGTATATTTGTTAATCGAAATTATCCCAGTGTTATTTGTAGATAAACCGATGATGCTTACTCAGATAACCTTGTGTGAAAAATGTCCATTATATCACATCAAATAAAGCATACCATTGATCTCATGTTTCACATGTAGGTGAAATTCCTCTCAAAGCTCAACAATGTTTACAGCAGATCAGTGTGAATGACTTGTAGAGTTGTTCTGTCCCAATTTCAAACGAGCACAAAGTAGTTAATCCAGCAGGGATTACGTCCCAGTAATCTTTAATACTGAATATTACTATAACGAGAGCTAAAGCAATTACTGGCATGTGTGAAATGTCAGGTAAGGTCTCTCAGTTCTGGGGCAGAAAATGTTTCTAAGCGGGATTGCCAAGGCCAATCCTCTCTCACCTCTTCTGACCCCTGTTTATTTCACTAGGAAGTCTTAGACTGCATTGTCGACCTACTTGATTGTCTCGTGACTGACCGCCGTATCGAATTTGCCGGTTTTGGCCCTGAATTTATTAAATGTCTACTTAAATAAATCCCTATTAGCACTGCGGTCAATTCAGGCAAACACCTAAAGAGCAAGTGCCTTATGCTGTTTTGGGGCATTATTTAATAAATGTTTTCTGCAGTCAAGGTCTAGAAATAAAACGAACCTTTAACTCTCTGTAGTGTCAGTTAGTTTCCCTTGGGTGCCTTTTGTGTAGTTTAGTTACTATGGAGTGATTCCAGTGAATGTTTACCTACACTCTACAATAAAACACCCCGATCGCTTGGTTTGTCCATTTTCAACCCAACTTGGGTTGTTTTTAACCCAGCATTTTTGTAGGAAACATTTATTTATACCCCAAAAAAGTATTTGAATGCACTAATTGTGTGTTGTCCTGATTTATAAATACAAGACTATAAAAAATGTGATTCGTGTTGTGGGCAGTCGGATTTCAGCAATCTTTTTAAGGAGTTGCATCACAAATTGTGCAATTGTTTGGTAATTTTTTTTTTTTATTATTATTGAAGTATTTTTATGATGGCTTGAGAAAGCCTGACCAGTTTGAAGTAAATTTAATTTAAGTGGATGGATGGATGGAACGTAGCTAACTTGAGTCATCAGTGTCCCAGCGTTCGGTGGATAATTTCTAGTGTCGTGATAGTGACTCACTGCATAGGGAACTAAGAAGTGCAGTGACACTCGGCATCTGTGCTCTGACTGATGTTTGTTTCATTTACAAAGAACCAAAGCCTGAAACCTAAACTTAACTAAAACTTTAACAACGTTCATTCTGATATTTCCCTCAGAAAATGCAAATCTTGTTTAGCTTTGTACTCTTTCGTAGACCTTCAAACCAACACCTCAGTATTTCGCTTTACAAAGTTTTTAAAGATTTTTAAAGCTTCATGCACAAATATTATTGAAACATCTATCATTTCAGATCTTAAAATATTTTAAAGGTTTTTAATATTGTTTTGCATCTCTTTCTCATAATACACATTGCAGCATCAGCTTCGATCAAAGATTCGGTCTCTCTAAACCCCGCCTTTCCGAGAGCTGCTCTGCTCTGATTGGTCGGAAACCAAACACTCATTTGAATTTCAGCCCTTTGATTCACAGCGATACGAACAGTAACGATGGCGTCGGTTTTACTGTATCAATCTCATCAAAGTGGATTTGCTTTGGCAGCAGAAAACAGTGTTGTAACGGTTACAATCTCTTGAGCCAAGCTTGCCAGCGTTTGCTTTATACAGTTAAAAACTATTTGATTTAGTAACTCATGTAGCAAAATAGCTTCTGGTTGAGAAAGCAAAACGTGTTGATTTTGACATGCAACTGGAATCACGTATCATAATAAAGCCTTAAAGGTGCTGCATGTCCATCTGATGCCAATAACGACGCACTTTTAATAAGAAATGTGCTGATTATTGTGTGGTTGACCTTGTGTTATAACAATGGAAATGGGAAAATCTCTGTTTCTAAATATATGTTTTGGGTTTCGCTTCTTCATTAAAGCGGTGTGAATTCCCCCTCGTGAGGCTTTGCTCACCGTCAGTGTCTTATGATATCTTGGGAAGGAAATCTGGTGCTTGAACACTGTGTTTGGAAAGCAAAAGTTGGTCCTTGTGTCACACACTTCCTGTTGAAGTCAGCTTGTTTTGCTCATTGTGTGAATCTGAATGCGTGTTTGGATTCCTGAGTTCCCGCTGTGTGCAGGTTTGATGTGTTACGCCTATGAATTTGATATGATACAGGCCGTATTTACACAGCTCAATAGAAATGATATTATCTGACAGTGATTGCATCAGTCGTAAAGTGCTGCAGTCTTACTATAAATCTCATGATAACGTCTTTAATTAATTGCTGTGGGTGAACTAAACATTTGTAATGGCTGATGCCAATATCTAGAGAGCCTGATGTACAATAATGCTGATTGTCAGATGCATGCAGACAGATATAAATGGGTTGTTGTATTCATACGCTGTCTGGTCCGGGTGTGCGTTACTGTACGCAGCGGCCAGCGTCAAGCTAATTATTAAGTATACTTTTTTCTCTTAATGTGGTTTGAGGTTTTTGAGAACACTGTATGCTATTGTGATATTGCAACCGCCTTTCTACAGTATATGAAGTGTTGTTTGTGTGTCACAGCAACTTGTGATAAGCACCGTGTCTCAGCGTGGCTTTACAGTCCAATCTAAACGTACAGCACGAGCTTTCTAAGAACTGCAAATGTAGGGCAAGGATCTGTCTGTCTGTCCTGGGGTAACTTCACAGATTAAGGATATTAAAGAGGTCATATTCTACATTTTTCTAGCATTAATCCTTTTGCTTGAAGTCCACTTGTAATGTTTTTTTTTGCACCATAAACAATCATTTTGTGATTAAGTTTTAAATGAAATTTGCATCATATTAGAATGATTTCTGAAGGATCATGTGACACTGAAGACTGGAGTAATGATGCTGAAAATTCAGCTTTGATCACAGGAATAAATTACACTTTACTATATATTCACATAGAAAACAGCCGATTTACATTGCAATAATATTTCTGAATTTTTATTCAAATAAATGCAGCCTTGGTGAGCAGTTTTCTTTGAAAACATTAAAAGAAATCATACTTTTGACCGGTACTATTATTAACAAAAATAAAACTACTGGCTACTTTAAAGAAGCTGAAATATAAGAGTTTTGGTCACTAACTAACTAATATATAGCAACAAATTAAATTTGTTTTGTATATAAATATAAAATAAGCATAAGCCTGCAAACAATGTAAGTTAATTTCATTAGAGAAAGTAAAAGTATGTCTAAACCAAACATTTGACCAGCAGTGGAAATGAAATCAGTTATTCAAACTATTTTCAAAATTAGTCGTATAATATACTATAAAACAATGGTCCCTTTGTCAAAATATTAACATAGTAAATTTAGCTACATTTTCAATATATTTAACGTGCACTAACGTACAGTTGTATTAATGTAAATTAAAAAAAAAAACTGGGTTAAAAACAACCCAAGTTGGGTTGAAAATGGACAAACCCCGACAATTGGGTTAAATGTTTGCTCAACCTGTTGGGTAGTTTTATTTAACTCAACTATTGTTTAAAAATTACTGTATTTCTTGCTTAAAATTAACCCAAAATATACTGGAAATGAACATTAATAAGTTTAATGAATAGTTAAACAATAAAAATGCATTAAATTGCTTATTAATAAATGTTCACCTTTTGATTATTATTGTTGCCTCTAGTAATTATGTGTCAGATTTTTAATTTTGGGTTCATTTTAATCCAGACATACAGTAATTTTTTAAACAATAGTTGAGTTAAATTAATCTACCCAGCATGTTGGACAAACATTTAACCCAACCGCTGAGTTTGTCCATTTTCAACCCAACTTGGTTTTTTTTAACCCAGCATTTTATTAATGTAATGTGTTTATAACACTATACTTGCCATTAATTATGGTAAACTAGTTAATGCAGTGATTTGAGTGGTTCTAACAACATTTTCCTCTTTTGGAAAGTCTTATAAACATTTGTGTAACGTGGCGGCCGTGTAGGAACTCACACGGCGAAGAAGAAGAAGAAACCTCTCGATAAATCTTTACTAGATAATCCAGTAGGCAAACACAGATGAAGGCAGGAACAGAACTCCACACTTGTAATATGCTGAACTAAGGAAAGACAGGAACTATATCCACAGACGATTAACTCCAATGACAGACAGCTGTGATGATTAGTGCCGTGTCCATGGTGACTGATTGTGGCGGGAAAACAGAACAAAGGAGCACATGTGATGTGAGGGTGTGACAATTTGGGATTTTTTCTTTTGCTATTGGAGCAAATGAGAATCCCCCCTGAAAAGTATGTGTTGTAGCTTCCATTCACCACTATAGAAGTTCCAGATTACTTCCGCTTCGGAGAAACTCGGAAGGTTCCGTACTTTAAGGCTGTGTCTCATTAGTGCCGTCAGCCGTATTTTCTCCGTTTCCTGCGCTGTGGACTCTCAGTGGGAAGAGTTTGTGCTTGTCAGCTGGTGTTTTTCAAACAATGTGTCAGCGGACGGCCAACAGTGACCTGTATCTGCTGAGACTCTGCAGGACGAGGGGAGCTGGATCATACTATCTATAACAGGCCCAAACACACACACACACAAAGCATAACAACAAAACCTGTTTCGGAAGAATAAATCGCAGAGACATGTGTGTCATTTAATTTTAGATTCACTCTAGTGTGATCAAACATTAAGAATAGAGGTGATTCTGCTTATGCAATAAGGACAAAAATAATCATTTTGAGTGGAAATGAATTGAATATCACTGTGCCACTTTTGCAATGAATTACACCTTCACTATATACTAGAGAATTATTCCTGCACCTTTCGGCAGTTTTTCTCCCTCTTGCGCTGTAGATTAAACCAAGGGACATTATAAGCGTGATAATCTGCAACAACAAAGAGGAGCTTTGAAGTGGAAACTCCATCAGAAACTTCTCGTCTTATCAGCCTGGAGTGGAACGAGCGTTCAGGTGCTCAAACACCGCTGGAGAACACGTCTCTTATGCGTTTGTTTATAATCTAATATGTTTAAATTATCAGCAAAACAATGTGAGTGAAAAATTAACAACATGCTTGGTGTCACAAATCAATCACTGACTGAAAAACACTGCAAAAATGTAAAGATTATTGGAGTACGGTGGATACACACCGCTGTTAAAAGAGCTGGTTTCTGTGATGTGAAAAATGAAACAAAGATAAATCATATTAGAACTTTTGCACGTTTAATGTAAAAATCTTACAAGAACATTTGAAATTTACTGTTTCAAATGAGCTCGATTCATTCTTGTTTTAACCCAGCGATTGGATTGTTTTAACCCAGCGATTGAGTTGTTTTAACCCAACGATTGGGTTGTTTTAACCCAGCAATTGAGTTGTTTTAACCCAGCTATTGGGTTCTTTTAACCCAGCGATTGGGATGTTTTAACCCAGCGATTAGTTTGTTTTAACCCAGCGATTGGGATGTTTTAACCCAGCGATTAGTTTGTTTTAACCCAGCGATTGGGTTGTTTTAACCCAGCGATTGGGTTGTTTTAACCCAGCGATTGGGATTTTTTAACCCAGCGATTGGGATGTTTTAACCCAGCGATTGGTTTGTTTTAACCCAGCGATTGGGATGTTTTAACCCAGCGATTGGGATGTTTCAACCCAGCGATAGGGTTGTTTTAACCCAGCGATTGGGATGTTTTAACCCAGCGATTGGTTTGTTTTAACCCAACGAATGGGTTGTTTTAACCCAGCGATTGGGTTGTTTTAACCCAACGATTGGGATGTTTTAACCCAGCGATTGGGATGTTTCAACCCAGCGATAGGGTTGTTTTATCCCAGCGATTGGGATGTTTTAACCCAGCGATTGGTTTGTTTTAACCCAACGAATGGGTTGTTTTAACCCAGCGATTGGGTTGTTTTAACCCAACGATTGGGATGTTTTAACCCAGCGATTGGGATGTTTTAACCCAGCGATTGAGTTGTTTTAACCCAGCGATTGGGTTGTTTTAACCCAACGATTGGGATGTTTTAACCCAGCGATTGGTTTGTTTTAACCCAGCGATTGGGATGTTTTAACCCAGCGATTGGGTTGTTTTAACCCAACGATTGGGATGTTTTAACCCAGCGATTGGGATGTTTTAACCCAGCGATTGGTTTGTTTTAACCCAGCGATTGGGTTCTTTTAACCCAGCGATTGGGATGTTTTAACCCAGTGATTGGGATGTTTTAACCCAGCAATTAGTTTGTTTTAACCCAGCGATTGGGTTGTTTTAACCCAACGATTGGGATGTTTTAACCCAGCGATTGGGATGTTTTAACCCAGCGATTGGTTTGTTTTAACCCAGCGATTGGGATGTTTTAACCCAGCGATTGGGTTGTTTTAACCCAACGATTGGGATGTTTTAACCCAGCGATTGGGATGTTTTAACCCAGCGATTGGGATGTTTTAACCCAGCGATTGGGTTGTTTTAACCCAACGATTGGGATGTTTTAACCCAGCGATTGGTTTGTTTTAACCCAGCGATTGGGATGTTTTAACCCAGCGATTAGTTTGTTTTAACCCAGCGATTGGGATGTTTTAACCCAGCGATTAGTTTGTTTTAACCCAGCGATTGGGTTGTTTTAACCCAGCGATTGGGATTTTTTAACCCAGCGATTGGTTTGTTTTAACCCAGCGATTGGGATGTTTTAACCCAGCGATTGGGATGTTTCAACCCAGCGATAGGGTTGTTTTAACCCAGCGATTGGGATGTTTTAACCCAGCGATTGGTTTGTTTTAACCCAACGAATGGGTTGTTTTAACCCAGCGATTGGGTTGTTTTAACCCAACGATTGGGATGTTTTAACCCAGCGATTGGGATGTTTCAACCCAGCGATAGGGTTGTTTTATCCCAGCGATTGGGATGTTTTAACCCAGCGATTGGTTTGTTTTAACCCAACGAATGGGTTGTTTTAACCCAGCGATTGGGTTGTTTTAACCCAACGATTGGGATGTTTTAACCCAGCGATTGGGATGTTTTAACCCAGCGATTGACTTGTTTTAACCCAGCGATTGGGTTGTTTTAACCCAACGATTGGGATGTTTTAACCCAGCGATTGGTTTGTTTTAACCCAGCGATTGGGATGTTTTAACCCAGCGATTGGGTTGTTTTAACCCAACGATTGGGATGTTTTAACCCAGCGATTGGGATGTTTTAACCCAGCGATTGGTTTGTTTTAACCCAGCGATTGGGTTCTTTTAACCCAGCGATTGGGATGTTTTAACCCAGTGATTGGGATGTTTTAACCCAGCAATTAGTTTGTTTTAACCCAGCGATTGGGTTGTTTTAACCCAACGATTGGGATGTTTTAACCCAGCGATTGGGATGTTTTAACCCAGCGATTGGGATGTTTTAACCCAGCGATTGGGTTGTTTTAACCCAACGATTGGGATGTTTTAACCCAGCGATTGGGATGTTTTAACCCAGCGATTGGGATGTTTTAACCCAGCGATTGGGTTGTTTTAACCCAACGATTGGGATGTTTTAACCCAGCGATTGGGATGTTTTAACCCAGCGATTGGGATGTTTTAATCCAGCGATTGGTTTGTTTTAACCCAGCGATTGGGATGTTTTAACCCAGCGATTGGGATGTTTTAACCCAGCGATTAGTTTGTTTTAACCCAGCGATTGGGTTGTTTTAACCCAGCGATTGGGATGTTTTAACCCAGCGATTGGGATGTTTTAACCCAGCGATTGGGATGTTTTAACCCAGCGATTGGTTTGTTTTAACCCAGCGATTGGGATGTTTTAACCCAGCGATTGGGATGTTTCAACCCAGCGATTGGGTTGTTTTAACCCAGCGATTGGGATGTTTTATCCCAGTGATTGAGATGTTTTAACCCAGCGATTGGTTTGTTTTAACCCAACGAATGGGTTGTTTTAACCCACCGATTGGGTTGTTTTGTCATATAGTAATGTATAGTATGTTTGACATATATTAAACAATAAGTGAGTTAAATAAAACTGCCCAGAGTGTTGGGTCAAACATTTAACCCAACCGCTGGATTAAAACAACCCAATCACTGGGTTTGTCCATTTTCAACCCAACTTTGGTTGTTTTTAACCCAGCATTTTTCAGAGTGTACTATTTCCAAAAACACAATTTCAGTCTTTGCACTTCCAAACTTCATTGTGTTATTTGCCATTTCACCAATTTTATTTCTGACTCATTTAACAACTTAGTTTATTTCCAGGTTTAAATTACATTTCAGTGTTGTTTTCAGAGCACATTGTTCTTCATCAAAGCTTTCTCTTGAGGTATAAAATCTTATAAACACAAGGCTTTATAATATGTGTTCAGTGTTAGCGATTGAAATATATCCAGTCTTATTGACGAAACTGCTTTTTTATCTCCCGGTAGAGCGGTTCAGATCAGATCTTCTCCTATAATATTTACAAGGATTCCTCACGACTGCTCAGTGCTTCACGTCATTTATCCAAACACTATGAATCATACGCTTTCGTTGAATGGGAAATTTCTTGTCTGCAATCCAAAATATAGCCATATTTGGTGTTCCTTCCTGACATGACTTTGAGGAATGTATAGGGATGCACTTGATGTTTTGGTTATTCTGGATATATATCAGTTGAAGCTCAGCGATGCATCAGCGTACAGCGAGGTGTTTCCTGCCAGGACACATTTAGGGAAAAAGCTTTTGTGTTCGGCTCTACAGCGCTTTGAGTAATGCACGTCATTCTCATCTCTCACCGCCCCTGTTCCTGCCAACACACGGCTTTTCTCTGGATTGTTAAACAGTTTAATGGTGAGGGTGTGTTTTAGTGTTTTAGTCTTGTTTTTTTTAAAAGATAAGGCTAGTTTTCAGAGAATGTGTTTTTTGAATTCAGTTCCTTCCCTACATGTTTTAAGTGTATATCTCATAACACACAAGAAAAAACGATAAACTGAAACTTTATATTTTGCAACTTTGCTTCTCGATTAAAGGAACTTACTTCAAAGTAAAGATTTTATTTAGATATTACTACTTTTACTTAGACAAAAATAATGTTAAAGCAATATACACTTTATACTCTGTATATATAAAAATGTTTTTTCTCCCCAAACATTATAATAGCAATGCATTAATCCAGCAAACAGGGAACGTTCTGGCAAGGTTCTCTTAAAGTTATGAACAAACGTTCTTCCAGTAACATTAATACAACGTTCGTTCAAAATGATCTGGTCTTTAATAATGTTCTCAAAACATTATTTATCATTCCTGGAGCTTTTTTTTCTCCTGAAAACATTTTAGTTGGATGCTCGTCTAACGCTTTTTAAATGTTACTATTTGTTTCAGAATGTTCAAATGTAACGTTTCCATGATGTTTGCAAAATGGAACGTTCCCTTAACGTTCACATAACCAAAAAAACATTTTCAAAGCAACTGATGTTTTGAATGTTCATGGAACATTCAGAATTAACGTTCTGATATAGTTAAACAAAAACGCATGCAGAAAATATCCTTTCGCTCTCAGTCGTGAAGCGTGAGCTCCTCTGCTACTCTACTGTGAACATAATGCACGTAACATAATATTAGTGAAGCCAGAGGTTCAGGAAACACTAAACTGTAAACTCTGAAAGAATGTTCCGCTTCTGGTTTGCTAGGTGTGCCATAATACTGTTTGCATATTTGACTGATGGAGGTGCACAAAGCAAACACAGACTGAGAAACGCTGACCTTCCTGCAGCCCTGAGGAAGTTAACGCAACCCATGTGGCTCAGGCCTTGTAAAAGGTGGGGCTTAAAACAAACGGGTTTGAACACGTGCGCACTGCTGCTAATCTTTAAAGCTTGAAAACACTCTCCGTATCTGTGCTTCCCTTCCACATGCCTCATACGACGGAGAGGAAAACGGTGTGTGTTTGTAATTCTCCAAATGAAACATGCGCCCTTTTATCACGTCACGTTTAATTCAGTATGTTACTTGCCACTTCCTTTTAATTATTTGTGAAATTTATTGTGGAAATTGTTTCAACACCAATTTTTTTTTCCGGACTAATTTGAACCTAAACTGGTTTATTTCCAGGTTTAAATTCCATTTCGATGTTGTCTCTGACTTTTCACACATTAGTTTTGAAGAAAAAACAAACTTAAACTTAATCTTTTGCAACTTTACTTTGTGATTTAAGGAACTAGATTCTAACTAGATAAATACTTCATAAAGTGCCCAAGCATTATTTATTAAACTCACCAATGCATTTTTGCATATTGCTTTCTTAAAATAGAATCGGATTAGACACCAAATGAAACACATCAGCTAGTTTTTAAAGTTATTTATTTGTGTGTTATTGTCTTATTTAACACTAAATGCATGCTGCATACAACCACTGTTTTTGCATTCTTTTTAAGTTGTGCTTTTTCACACTTTGTGTTGAGTTTGTGTGAGTTTACATGTGAACGCAGTATACATCAGTCGGTCGATCTCACGGCAAACACCCACACATTCAGACTAACAGCGTTACTGACGGGCGGAGAGAAACGGCAGCTGTGTTTATCTTACCGAGGGTTCAGAGGAAAGTGTGTCTGAGCTCCTTTCATTTTGTTAAAAGCATCTTTTTTTTTGTGTGGTCAAGTCAGTTTTAACATCTTTCATGTTTGAGGACACATTGAGTGTTCTTTTCATAGAAAAACTTTGCTCATATACAGTTATGTTCTCTATATGAACCCTAAACGCAAATCACATAATCGTTTACTTGTGCATTACATGTATTCCCAACATCAGAACCGGAGAAAGACCAGCGCTAAAGAAGAAAGCTGACATGTCGCAAGAGCATTTTTAGAGTTTGCTTGTCCAAGTATTACTTTGTTGGGTTTTGTTTGACTCGAATATACCTCATAAAAGACTAATTCCAATTCATGCCGACTTTAATAAATGTTGGTAAAAATCGTTCATAGAGGTCAGAGTGAATGTTGATCTTGATAAGTGTGAATTATGAACAGATTGTGCTGATTCCAGCATTGAGGGATGTGTACAGAAATGAGAGGAAATAAAATATGCTGAAGCTGTTATAAAGTAGTATGCGTGGAGCAATGTGCATGAAATATATTCACATGAGTGTGGGGAGATAGAGACAGAAACTCAGTGTGACCTTAAATGAAACACATGTCGTTTGAAGGACAAGGCTCAGATAAAAGGGACGGGACAGCTAGATCCGGCCAGGAACCTGTTACACAAGGACTTCTTCCAGTTCAGAGAGCAGTGATTCAGTAAAGGGATCATTCACCAACAAATGAAAATTCTGACGTCATTCTAGCTAGCAAAAATATATTCTAAGAACATTCCCGTTAAGTTATGAAAACGTTATTTCTGAATGTTCTCTGAACATTTCTGTTTTTGTTTTCTTGGTTACGTGAGCATTAAGAGAACATTCCATTTCGCAAACATTATGGGAACGTTACTTTTGAATGTTCTCTGAATGTTTTGAGACGTAGTAACATTTAAAAAATGTTAGATGAACCTCCAACTAAAATGGACTGGCTGTGATCCTGAGGTCATTTTAAGGATCTTAACACGAGTACGTTTCAGTAGAGCTGTGATAATTGCATCTGCTGCTTTTAGACTTTCACCTTGAGTTTAAAGAAGTGGAGCGGTGTACAAATATGAGCTTTTTTTGGACAGATTTATGCATTTGACCTCATAACCAAGTTGGCAGAGTGAAAGGTGTTTTCCCTTTAAACCGCAGACCGCATCCTGCGAGAGCTGACGCCCTGTGGGGTTTGACAACAGATGAGAAACCTCTGAGCTTCATTATCCTCATGTTTACCAGCGTTATGAGAGATGGGAAGTGACACTGCACATTCTTATCTCCATAATCGAGAATTCACTGTAAAAAATGATTTAATTTTAACTATAAAAATTCCACAATAACAGGGAACGTTCTCTCAAAGTTATGAACAAACGTTCTTCCAGTAACGTAAATAGAACGTTTGTTCAATGTTATCTGGCCTTTAATAACGTTCTCAAAACGTTAGCACAAAAACATTATTTATATATGGTTCATAGAGCATTTTTTTTTTAGTTGGACGTTCATCTAACGTTTTTTAAATGTTACAACTTGATTCGGAATGTTCAGAGAACATTCAAAAGTAACATTCCCATAATGTTTGAAGAATGATGAGATGTAATGTTCCCTTAACGTTCGCATAACCAAGAAAAAACGTTTTTAAAACATTTAAAAGACTGGACGTTCAGAGAAATAACATGTTCATAACTTAACGGTAACATTAGCGAAACGTTCTTAGGAACATATTTTTGTTAGTTGGGTAACAGTAAGTTGCCTTACTATGATGGTGAAAACTGTAATACCGGTAGTTCTAACCTTATATTTCGTAAAATATTTAAACATTATTATTCTTCTGAGCCAAAATTTGGACAGTGTCTCCTCCTAGAGCTTTCAAGCTACAACTACCAAACTTGGGTCAGACCTTCAGACTGTTCTGACTCTGTACGCTGTTTCTTTTCAAACTGATCCGGCTTACGGTTTTTGTTAAACGGACCATCAAAACTACGAAAATCCCATAGGCTTTCATTGAGGGGGTCAAGACTTTTGTACTATAAGTCTTAAAGAGTATTTAAGATGTCTATCACCAGCAACACTTAATAACTATCCTAGGACAATGTGCTAAAACATGCTAGCAGCATGCTTATTCATGCCATAAACATGCTAAAAAATGCTAGCAATGTGTTAAAACGTTGGCAAAATGTTAATTAATGCTAGCAAAGTGTTAAACATGCTGATTAATGCCACCAATGTGCTAAAACATGTTAGCAAAATGCTAATTCATGCCATAAACATGCTAAAACATGCTAGCAACGTGTTAAAACGTTGGCAAAATGTTAATTCATGCTAGCAAAGTGTTAAACATGCTGATTAATGCCATCAATGTGCTAAAACATGTTAGCAACATGCTAATTCATGTCATAAACATGCTAAAAAATGCTAGCAATGTGTTAAAACGTTGGCAAAATGTTAATTCATGCTAGCAAAGTGTTAAACATGCTGATTAATGCCATCAATGTGCTAAAACATGTTAGCAACATGCTAATTAATGCCATAGACATGCTAAAACATGCCAGCAATGTGTTAGAACATGCTAGCAACATGTTAATTCATGCTAGCAAAGTGTTAAACATGCTGGTTAATGCCATCAGTGTGCTAAGACATGTTAGCAAACATGCTAATTCAAGCTAGCAAAGCATTAAATCATATTAGCACACAGTGTTAAAATATGATAATTCATGCAAGCAAAATGTAAATCCATGCTAGCAAAGTGCTAAATCATGCTAACAATGTGGTAAAACATGCATGCTAATTCATGCTAATAATGTGTTAAACATATTAGCAAAACATGTTAATTCATGCTAACAACATGCTAAAACACGTTAGCAATAATTCACGTCAGCAATGTGTTAAAACCTGCTAATTCATTTTAGCAAAGTGTTAAATAATGTTAACAATGTGTCAAATTATGCTAACAGCTTTGCTAAAACATGCTAGCAATGTGTTAAAACATGTTAATACTAACAATGTGTTAAATCACGCTAACAGCATGTTAATTCATGTTAACAAAATGTTAAATTATGCTTGCAACATGCTAATTCATGCTAGCAATGTGTTAAATCATGTTAGAAAAATGTTAATTCATGCTATCAGAATGTTAAAACATGTACTCAACGTGCTAATGAATGCTAGCAAAACATGGTATTTCATGGTAGCAGCATGCAAATTCATGCTAGCAAAGTGTTAAGTCATACTAGCAAAGTGTTAAAACATGCTAGCAACATGCTAATTCATGTTAATGTGTTAAAGCATGTTAATTCATGTTAGTGATGTGTCAAATCATGCTAGCAACATGCTATTTCATGCTAGCAATGTGTTAAATCATGTTAGAAACATGCTAATTCATACTATCAGAGTGTTAAAACATGCACTCAACATGCTAATGAATGCTAGCAAAGTGTTTAAACATGGTACTTCATGGTAGCAGCATGCAAATTCATGCTAGCAAAGTGTTAAGTCATACTAGCAATATGTTAAAACATGCTAGCAACATGCTAATTCATGTTAATGTATTAAAGCATGCAAATTCATGCAGGCAAAGTGCTAAAACATGCTAGCAACATGCTAATTTATGTTAGCAATGTGTTAAATCATGCTAGTAACATTTTTTTACTTTCTCTGAGTAAAACCTTCAGACTTGTTCAAAGATGTTCAAAGTTATTTTTAACTTTCAGAACTTTGTCAATCCAACATAAAAGTAATGACAAACTTTACTCATCTAGTTTTAATAATTAGTTATGTATCAGTTATGTAGAGTTATGTTTTAGGTTTGTTTTGTTTCATCAGTTATGTTTTAGGTTTTCAAATGAATGTTTATTGCATTGTTTTGTTGTCGTGTGTGTTACCATGATGGTGTTTTGTATAGTTTTGTGTGTCTTCTATATATTAATATGTATCCCAGCTTGTATAAAAGCTACTTTTTTTGGAAAATTGCAGTTTTTAAATTGTAAATTTTACAGGTTGTTCTGTAAATATGCTTACATTTTTACTGTATTTTTCACAGAATTATTCTGGCAACCACAGCTGCCAGTTTTATTCTGTAAAAGCGACAGGAGTTTTGTAGTGACTTTAACTCTAACTGAAGAGCGCTGTATTGAGCACATGCATTTTCGTATCTTCCATAATGGCTGCGTTTTGGCTTTCCTTGCGCTTAATCAGGTTAGGTTGCTTCAGTGATCTGGTCAAAGCCGGAACCCGGAGACTCTCTAAAGCATCACAGCAATTAGAAACGAGAGGAGGAGAGAAGGGAACACAAATACTCGCTCTGTTTGCACTTGATAAGAGAATACGGCTCCTCTCTGGAGACACAGCTCTTTTATAGAGACGGTTTCCACGTCGGAGCCTCTGTCACGACCAGAGAATATTGGAAGACTGTTGTTTGTTGAGGTCTCATTAATCAAGTTGTTATCAAATGAATTTTTATTGTGGTGTGTAACTTGATTCTTGAGACCTGGAATAAAACAATTACTAAAAATGATAAGAAAATGTGCTTGTGTGATGCTTTAAAATTAATCTGCTGCTTTCTTTCAGGACACAGTAGAAATATTTCTTTTAAAAAATGTGATATTAAAATGATGTTTATGTAAATATTAAAGTTAATAAAACACAACTAAAATAAATCATCTCAAATGCTACAATTTAAGCATCACATCATTATATAGTGCAGTATGAAAAATTCATTTTCAGATTAGCTTAAGATTGCATTCAACACTGTTACATATTACGATAAATACGTTAAATATTTTGTGTTTTTAAAGATCATCTTTAGGTGAGCATTAAAGGTAATCTAAATGTAAAAAATAAGAGCATAAAAAAGCATAAAAAATTAAATATCCAATATCAGTCAATATATTAACAGATACATTAAATAAAAAAAGGTTAATATTGACTGAATTAATATGGTGCCGATATGTCATGCATCCCCAAAATATACATATTCATATTTCTGTTTATATTGTGTTTTTTTTTTTTTTTATCATAATTTTAAAATATCATATATATTTATATTTCTGTTTACATTGTGAGTTTTAATGTAATTCATATTTTTATCATAATTTTGAAAAAGCATTCATATTAATATTTCTGTTGATAGTGTGAGTTTTAATGTATAATTTTTATCATAATTTTGAAAAAAAATCATATATATTTATTTTTTATCATAATTTTGAAAAAAATACATATTTATATTTCTGTTAATATTGTGAGTTTGAATTTAATTTATAATTTTAATCATAATTTTGAAAAAATATTCATATATATTTATATTTCTGTTGATAGTGTGTTTTAATGTAATTTACAATTTTTATCATAATTTTAAAAAAATTCCGTTTATATTTCTGTTGATAGTGTGAGTTTGAATTTAATTTATAATTTTGATCATAATTTTGAAAAAAAATCATATATATTTATTTTTTATCATAATTTTGAAAAAAATACATATTTATATTTCTCTTAATATTGTGAGTTCGAATTTAATTTATCATTTTAATCATAATTTTGAAAAATATTCATATATATTTATATTTCTGTTGATAGTGTGTTTTAATGTAATTTACAATTTTTATCATAATTAAAAAAAAAATACATTTATATTTCTGTTGATAGTGTGAGTTTTAATTTAATTTATAATTTTTTTATCATAATTTTGAACAAATATTCATGCATATTCATGTTTCTGATTACATTTTGAGTTCAAATGTAATTTATAATTAACTCATAATTCTGAAAAATGAAAGTTAAACAATCAAAGAACATCAGAGTGATCATCACTGATTCATTTCAATTCATTCATTTCAATATTTCTGTTTCATAATTAACACACTTTTTTTAAGAACCTTTCATGCCAAAAAGCTTCTATATAAGGAGAAATGTCTTAAACGAGTGCATAATACTTTCAATTTTTTTTCTTGCGATAAAGAGCTATATAATTAAAAATGAATTAAAACATAGTTACATAAATAAAAAAGACCCCTAAAATGTTCAATATATGAAGCACCTGATGGAACCCCTGAAGGTTCAAATGTTGGACACACTGTATTTTGTTCTGAAATCACATAGACACATTTACAGCTCCTGCTGCTTGTGCTGCATATGGAATCATCAATCATGTTGTTTGCGAAGCGTAAATCTGAATTCATGTTCATGATGTTAAGCACGCTGTTTTCTTCTGTTCCCACAACAGCCGAACCTCACGCTGCACTCAGACCGGCCTGACCTCCCAGAATGCTTTCAGCTGTCAGTCCTGCCATGGGCTCCCTGCATCTACCTGTGGGCGGTGTCGCCTCTCTACATCCTCTACCTCAAGAGGAACAGCAGAGGCTACATCATGATGTCTATATTAAACAGAATCAAAACGGTAAGAGATGTGAGCGTTACTGCAAGAACGTACCTTGCCAGAAATTTCTAAGAATGTTCCCTGTTAGCTGGAAATGCATGTGTTTATTCTCTGTTATCTGTTTGTAATGATTCATTATATTTATGTGTGCAGGTTCTTGGCTTGATATTGTGGATAGTATGCTGGACAGATCTGTTTTCTTCATTTCATGAGATGAACCAGAATCAACCTAAACCCCCAATATATTTTGTTACACCTTTAATAGTCGGCATGACAATGGTAAGTGACAACAGCTGCTGAATATGTTCCTTTTGTTCCTTAAAATCATTTTCAATGAGCTTTCAAACCTCGAAAATTCCTTCGCAGTCCTTCAGCTGCAACAATGACTTATTATCATCACATTTCAGCGTGAATTGTTTTGTGAATCTGTGTCAGTGTAATTCAGAGGTCAGCGTTCACTTTCATAAATGCACCGCGGGAAAAAATCTGACCACTTAATTAAAAGGGTGTGGATAGTGGTTATGAAAATGTCTTGGTGTTTTAACCTCCGTTCCCTGATAGAGGAAACAAAAAGCTGCATCGAATTACTAACACTAGGTGTCCTTCTTGGGAGCCCCAAACACCTCTGACGTATTCAGAAAAGTGTAATTTGCATGCTCCACTCATTCAGGTTTGTGCTGAGGATCCGAGACGGCGTCTCGACCATTTCAGCGGGCAGTTCAGAGTTGTGGCATGAGGGACACAAAGTCTCATTCTATCAGGGAACGGAGGTTACAATAGTAACCAAGACGTTCTTTATCTGACGGTCACTTCGACGTTGTGTCGAATTACCGACATTAGGGATCCCTATGTTAAACGCCACAACCAGCTGAACTGTGTTACGAGTTTTGGTGCAGATGCAAACAGGCTCTTGCATTCCAAGTAGCAAGTGCATTCATGCCATCACACAACCTTCCCAATGCCTAGGATGTGACCCAGAGTCTCCTTATCTAAGGGGACTTGTCCTCACAGAGGGAATAGGTCACTTCAGCCGTAGATGACCTTTTGTTTTTGCTTACAGCTGAGCACACCTGGTTGTTTATGTTGGGAAAGTGTTCTGTTTCTCTGCCGAAACTTTGGAGACCACATCCTACCCAAAGGAGAGGTTAGAATGTGGAGAGTACATCCTAGGCACTCACCTGATGGGAAGTACTACATTGGGAGGAAGCTCCACCTAAAAAGGGAGAGACTACCGGCCACGACGACTAGCGATGGAGCAAGGCTCCATCCAGTAAATACCTCATATGGGATCACCGTTAGGGAATCAGAGCACTTAACCCAAGGGCTCACCTGAAAAGTGGCGTACCAGGAGTACTGGGCCTGGCAGTAAATTCTTCTGCCTAACTTGGCCACCAATGAGTGCTTGGATGTAGAAAAAGGCATCCTGGGTTTACCAGACATGGGAAACTCACTTGGACAACAAAGCACACATTATCACCTCAGAGAGGGGAAAGGTGCTAAATGCAAGTGCTGCACCTATCCAGTTGTCTGGGTTTTACCTATTAGTACCCAAGACTCGAGAAGAAATTCGCTCTACATGGAGATTATAGAATCTCGTGAAAGTGTTGGGTGTATCCCAGTCTGCGGCTCTGCAGATGTCTGCCAACAAGGCATCATTCACTAAAGCTGAAGAGGTTGTGATGTCCATGGTGGAGTGAGCTCTCACTCCCTTGGTAAGACAGGAGAATGGCATCCACAATCCATTCTTTGTTTGGAGACAGGCATATGCACAAAGCACGCACCGGGCACAACAGAGACAGGGCTGGGTCTCCCTCATTAGGAGGCTCACTTGCAAGGTCATCACTTAATCCCTGAAAGGGAACTTTGGACATATAGCCGGACCGAGGTCTCAAGTCTTCTCCAAGAGGGCACTGAGCTCAACTGACTGTAAGGGCTCAAATGGATCTCTCTGTAGGGCCTGTAAGACCAAGGAGAGATCCAAACAGGGGATGAGGCGTGATCTTGGAGGATCTAAACTCCGTGCACCTCTCAGGAACCTAATATTTAGGTTGTGCTTCCTCAGAGACCTGCCACCCACAGTGAAGGACAAGCACTTCTCTTGGAAGAGGGAAAGCGGAAAGAGGGACCCAATGCCACATCTTCATGGGTCTTCACCTCAGAAAGAACACCTTGTAGCAAAAAGGTGCCACTTCAAGGCATATAGTTGCCTTGTAGAGTTGCCTGAGTGATTGCATCACCACTGGTGATAGCCCTCTTAAAGAGATAGTTCACCCAAAAATGAAAATTATTCCATGATTTACTCACCCTCAAGGCATCGTAGGTGTGACTATCTTATTTCAGACGAACACAATCAAAGATACATTTAAACATACCCTTGCTCCTCCAAGCTTTATAATGGTTGTGAATGGGGGCCGCATTTTGAAGCCAAAAACATTCTATCCATTCATCATAAAAGTAATCCAAACGACTCCAGGTGGTTAATAAAGGCCTCCTGAAGTAAAGCGAAGGGTTTTTGTTTTAGAAAAATATCCATATTTAAAACTTTATTAACTATAATAATTGCAGACAGCCGTACACATCGATTTGCAGTGGAAGAGCGACCTCTGACCCGACGCATGATGCAATGATGAACGCGGAAGCGCAGAGGTTAGAGCAAAACAAAACACCAGTTACGAAGTCTAAAATAATCATTTTTAAAGAGAAATGTTGGATGATTTCAATATAAGAGAAGAGGAGCTTGAGTTTGTTGCCCAGCCCTATTTGTTTGAACCGCGAGAGGCATCTAAGCATCCTGCGTCATACATCGCATCACGGGTTGCTCTATTTGTACGGTCGTCTGGCGGAAGCTAGTTATTTGAATTTAGAAAGTTTTAAATATGGATGTTTTTCTTACAAAAACACATTACTTTGCTTCAGAAGGCCTTTATTAACCCTCTGAAGCTGTATGGATTATTTTTATGATGGATGGACGCCTCTTTTTGGAGGAGCAAGGATATTTTTAGATATATCTCCGACTGTGTTTGTCTGAAAGAAGATAGTCATAGGATGGTTTGAGGGTGAGTAAATCATGGGATAATTTTCATTTTTGGGTGAACTATACCTTTAATTCCTCCCTGTCCCGTCCAAGGACCAGTCATGGAAGTTCCAGAGGTCTGGGCATGGGTGTCAAATTGTGCCCTGCCCTTGAGAAAGAGGATTCGCCTGGAAGGGCTCCGAGAACCAAGTCTGGTTGGGCCAGTATGGCACAACCATTAGGACATCCTCCCTGATCTTGCACAATGTCTGTGCAATGAACCCAGATGACTCAGCCTCGGAAAGCATAAGCCCATCATCCTCTCAAGCCCCGAATGAGAAATTAAGTTCACCCTCAGGTGAACCGCCTAACTCATCCAGAAACTCAACCGGGGGACTTGAGCATTCTGAGGAACGGGAGACTTGTGGGGATTCAATCGGCTGAAGCTCTCCCATTGTAACTCATTAGTTAGGTCATGACTGCAACATTCCCATGGCCATTCTCTCGCAGTGAGAGCACGAACCATCCACAAATGCAGTCTCAGCGTGAGCTCGGCCCAGGCATTCAAGACAGCAATCGTGGCCATCCGAGGGAGAGAGAAATCGCCCACTCCCAGAAGGACATGGCTGAAATGACATCTTTAAAAAGACGTGATCTGCCATGAAGCTCTTTCAGAGGAGTTTGCTTATTTTGCAAGGAAATGGCCTCTTTCAGACCGCCGCTGAAGCACCCAGGGGACCTCCTCGCACTTATCTGTGCACCCGAGAGAGATGAATGCTGAATGTGTCCAGTAGCGTGTGGAGGTGAATGGATTCCCTTCTCTTTGCATGAGACGCGATGCTTCAGCTCCTGTGCACCTGCCTTTAATCAAGACATTTGCGGGTCAAATTGACCTGCTAACATCACATAGACATTGCAAGTGTATTCAGGACCCTAAATGAGAAATGGGGGTCAAATTTACCGGGTCAAATTGACTCGAAACACTATACTAACCTTATAAGTGGACTTGAAGGGAAAAATTAAATAGCCTAATAAAATGCATGATATGACTCCATTAATAGAGTTTGGATGGACTGTGCAAAGTCTGTGCAATCTCTGCTCAGAAGGTCTTGTAAAACATACTTTTCTCTGTTCCAGTTGTTAGCCACGTTCCTGATCCAGTTTGAGAGGCTGAAAGGAGTGCAGTCGTCCGGTGTGCTCTTCATATTTTGGACGATCTCAGTGTTGTGTGCCATTGTGCCTTTCCGGTCCAAAATCATGCATGCCAATCAAGAGGTCAGTGCCGCCCACCCCTGAAAACCCCACTAGCACATTCATTTTAAGTATATATTCTAGTAGAGCACTTTGTTTCTGTCTAACCATGTAAATTGTTCATCTCTCAGTAATGTCTGACTCTCTCCACCTTCTGCACTTTTTCCTCCTGTTTTAATTTTCACATGCATCTTTTGACCTACATGTTCAGCTTTTTTCAGCTCTGAGAGGAGTTCAGTTAAGGGCACGAGTGTTTTGAGAGAATAGTGCTGCTGTTGTTCCTAAAACCTGCTTCAAGACAGCTTATCTAACTCACAGAGCAACAAACATAGCTTAAGGCTGTCGCTCCACTAGCTGCTGCTTTTCAAGTCAAATAAATCTGATTCTTGCTCCTGGTTATAACAAATGCCATCTGATTTTGAATTTTGAATAATATCATTTATGCACTGACATGCATAGTTTTCGTCATTGCATTCAAATGAATACATATTTATTCACTTCATGCATCCCTGGGAATTGAACCCATGAACTGAAGCAGAAACAGAATCAAGTAAATATTATATATTAGACATAAAATATATATAATAATATTAATATTGTTTGTGCATGTTGTGCATTTAAAATGTACATATATATTAAAATTTAAAAATGTTAATATTGTTTGTGCATGTTGTGCATTTACATTTTTCATATATATAAATTTAATAATATTGTTTGTGCATGTTGTGCATTTAAAATATTCAGATATATTAATTTAATATTATTAATTTGTTCGTGCATGTTGTGCATTTAAATTTTTTCGTATATATAACTTTAATAATATTGTTTGTGCATGTTGTGCATTTAAAATATTCAGATATATTAATTTAATATTATTAATTTGTTTGTGCATGGTGTGCATTTAATTTTTTCATAAATATTAATTTAATATTATTAATTTGTTTGTGCATGTTGTGCATGTACATTTTTCATATATAGTAATTTAATAATATTAATATTGTTTGTGCATGTTATGAATCTATATTTTTCAGATATAATAATTTAATTGTATTAATATTGTTTGTGCATGTTGTGCATTTAAAATTTTTAGATGTTTTAATTTAATTTAATTAATATTATTTATGCATGCTGTGTATTTAATCACCTTGTGTTTTTTTTTATTTAGATTAATTAATTAATTAATTTCTTAATGTAATTTTTCAATGTTAAAATACTTTCTGCTAAGCTTAATGAGGACATATCGAGACCCTGTGACACTGTTCAGATTGGCGTGACCGATGGCGTGAGTCTGGGGGGAATGTCCAATGAACAGCTGGACAATGCCTGAGCTTTGTCAAACATCTTAAAAATCAAATAAAAACTAGATATCTCAGATATATCTGCTCATAAAAAGCAGGATTTAGTGGAATAAGGACTCGTTCAGGGCTCCGGGCGTTTTTGATGTGGCATGTAGAGATGTTAAGATTAGTTGATAAAGCAGCATTCTCTGTTTTCAGAATGGGGTCGGTGACAAGCTGAGGTTCACAACGTTCTACATTTACTTCGGCCTCACCCTGCTTGAACTTATCCTGTCATGCTTCAATGAAAAGCCTCCTCTCTTCTCCAGCGTGGCCACAGATCCTGTAAGTGCATGTGTGTGTGTGTTGTATCTACTCAAAGGCCAGAAAAATATCAAGAAAGGCCAGCAGTAACCGTCACGCCTTCATCAATAGGAACATGTCATCAAAGACTGAATAAAAGAAGGATTTAGTACCACAAACACTGGATTATTGAATTCAAGATCAATGCACGTTAGAAAGGTAATCGAAAGGTCAGAACAACAAACTAAAGTGCCTGTGTTTTTTCTATTGCTTTTCCAGAATGTATGTCCAGAAACAACTGCTGGATTCCTCTCAAAAATGACCTTTTGGTGGTTTACAAGGTGAGTGTCAGAAACAAACTTTGGGGAAACACACATAGGTTTGTTTCACCAGGTCATCCGAGAACTTTTCGCCTACTGTTTTATGAATACTATGAATTCAAACATACTACTCGGCTCACATACTGTTTTATGCATACTATATAGTATGGAAGTAGGCATATTCAGACGCAGCAGGAATGTTCATTTTTGGATGAACTGTCTCTTTAACTCAACATAAACATCAAAAATAAAAAGTAAATAAAACACTGGATTGCACAATGCCAACTTTCCCAGCTAACATAAATATGTTTTAAGAACGTTTTGCTAATGTTTCCATTAAGTTATGAAAACATTCTTTCGGAATGATGTTCAAAACGTCTAAAAATGTTACGTGAATGATGTGTTTGTGCTATCGTTTTGAGAACATCATTAAAGACTAAATAACTTTGAATGAACTTTTTATTATTGTTACTGGAAGAATATTTGTTCAGTATATATTGTTATAGAACGTTCCCTGTTCGCTGCTGTTTTAAGATGTCAGCGTCAGATATTTTGTTTCTGCTCTACAGCATGGCTATCAAAGGCTACAAATCACCGCTGGAGAATAAAGACCTCTGGTCCCTGAACAAGCAGGACAGTTCAGAGTTGGTGGTTCCCAATCTGCTCAACGAATGGGAGGTGGAGAAATCCAAAGCGCAGAGGTACGCTTTCAAACAATTTGAACAAGAGCCAGTCTCGCATCTAAGTCAGTTATTCAATGCAAAGATTTTCAGTTTTTTTGTTGCAAGATTTTTAGAATCAGAATCACAATGCAAGAGTTAAATGGGTCTGCTTGATGATTTACACTCCAATTTACATTCCATTCAGGGCTTGCTTTATTTGATTGAGCCTGTTCAAACACTTCATGAAATGCAGGATAAACCACTGTTGGCTTGTGACGTAATGTAAAAACAAAAAATATTCCAGTTTCATGAGCAGAGACAAGTAAAAAGTGAGCCTGAAGAGTGTAAACACTCAAAAACAGCAAACAACTGCCAATGAGCTAGTGACCACACTGGGTGTTCTGGGTGGTTGCTAAGGTGTTTCTAAGGTGTTTCTTGGTAGTTCTAGTTGGGTCATTGCTAGGTTGTTGCTATGGTATTGTGGGTGGTTGCTAGGGTTTTGCTATACAGTTGCTAGGGTGTTGCTGTGCAGTTGCTAGGCTATTCTGGGTGGTTAATAGGGTGTTGCTATGCAGTTGCTAGGGTGTTGTGGTTGGTTGCTTTGGTATTGTGGGTGGTTGACACTAGAGTGTTGCTATGATGTGCTAGGGTGTTCTGGGTAGTTTCTATGGTGTTGTTATGCAGTTCCTAGTCTACTCCGGGTGGTTGCTAGGATGTTGCTATGGTATTTTGGGTGGTTGTCAAAGTGTTCATGGTCATTACCAGGGTTTTGCTATGCTGCTGCTTGCTAGGGTGTTCGGCGTGGTTGCTAGGGTGTTTCTATGGACTGTGGGTGGTTGCTACGTGTTTCTATGGTATTACGGGTGGTTGCTTGGGTGTTTTGTATTGTAGCCATTTTGGTGTTGCTATGCAGTTACCAAGCTATTCTGGGTGGTTTGTTAGTGTGTTGCTATGCAGTTGCTAAGGTGTTCTGGTTGGTTGCTATAGTATTGTGGGCAGTTGCCACTAGGGTGTTTTTATGCTAGGGTGTTCTGGGTGGTTGCTAGGGTGTTGATATCCTGTTGCTAGTGACTATTCAGGGTGGTTACTAGGTGGTTGTTATGGTGTTGCTATGCAGGTAATTGAGTGTTCTGAATGTTGCAAGGGTGTTGCTATGTTACTAGGGTGTTATGGGTGGTTGCTAGGTTTTTTCCAGGGTGTTGCTATGCGATTCCTAGGCTATTCTGGGTGGTTGTTAGTGTGTTGCTATGCAGTTGCTAATGTGTTCTGGGTGGTTGCTAGGGTGTTGATTTTCTGTTGCTAATTTGTTCTGGGTGGTTGCAAGGTGGTTTCTAGAGTGTTGCTATGCGGCTTCTAGGCTATTCTGGGTGGTTGTTAAGGTGTTGCTATGCAGTTGCTAGATTCTTCTGGGTGGTTGCTATGGTAATGTGCACCCACATTACTGCTCAGATGTTGCTGTGGAGTTATTAGGTTGTTCTGGATGGTTGCTAGGGTGTTGCTATGCAGTTCCTAGACTATTCTTAGTGGTTGCTAGGGTGTTGATGTCCTGTTGCTAGTGACTATTCAGGGTGGTTAGTTACTAGGTGGTTGTTAGGGTGTTGCTATGCAGTTACTAGTGTGTTATGGGTGGTTGCTAGGTGTTTTCCAGGGTGTTGCTATATGGTTCCTAGGCTATTCTGGGTGGTTGTTAGTGTGTTGCTATGCAGTTGCTAAGGTGTTCTGGGTGGTTTCTAGGGTGTTGATATTCTGTTGCTAATTTGATCTGAGTGGTTACTAGGTGGTTGTTAGGGTGTTGCTATGCAGATGCTTGAGTGTTCTGAATGTTGCAAGGGTGTTGCTATGCAGCTGCTAGGGTGTTCTGGGTGGTTGCAAGGTGGTTTATAGAGTGTTGCTATGTGGCTTGTAGGCTATTCTGGGTAGTGCTAAGGTGTTGCTATGCAGTTGCTAGTTTCTTCTGGGTCGTTGCTATGGTAATGTAGGTGGTTACTGCTCAGATGTTGTTATAGAGTTATTAGGTTGTTCTGGGTGGTTGCTAGGCTGTTGCTATGCAGTTCCTAGGCTATTCTGAGTGTTTGCTAGCGTTTTTCTATGCAGTTGGTAGGGTGTTTTCACAGGCAACCACAACGCACTATTTGAAACAATGTGAATTTTGTGATTTTTGCGATTCTTTTTGGTGCCACTAGTGCAGAATGACACATTTCACCTATAACTTCAGTTAGCCAAGTTTCAACTTTTCTCTCAAGTATGAATGTAATTTCATTTCCCAAAACGAATGCATTTACGCATTCAGCAGATGCTTTTATCCGAACATTGCATTCAAGCTGTTCATCTTTTTCATGCCAATCACCATGCACTACTGTTTGAGCTCCTGATAGATGATCAAAAGAGTCATTTTAACCTCTTTGAGTTGATTTTTCTGTGCAGCGAACAGAGTGTGAAGGAGCAGGCCACATTTACAAAAACAGGCGCTGAAACCAACCACGTGGGTGGCGGTCCTGAGGAGGCGGAGGTTCTGCTGTCCAAACAAAAAGAGTCCCGAAAGCCCTCCTTCCTGTGGGCCCTGCTCCGAGCCTTTGGGCCCTACTTCCTCATTGGCTCCGCTTTCAAACTACTGCAGGATCTCATTACCTTCGTCAACCCACAGCTCCTCAGGTGAAGCCCGATGCCGTCTCAGTCACAGGCAGAGAGGAACTCTATAGCTGTAATTAGTTAGGATTTTACGATAGGGAAGGTTGTAACATCATACACAGCACAGCAATCTGTCATTGCCCAGAAAGCTGCCAGGAAATGATGTTTAATCATCTACTAGTTCTCTGATTTATAGCAGATATTCACAGGGTTGTAATGAGCTGCTGTTTTCTTTAATGTAATATAGTGATCCATAATGAAGATGTTAAAGGGATAGTTCACCCAAAAATGAAAATTCAATTATCATTTGTTAACTTTATGTCGTTCCAAACCTGTATGACATTCTTTAAGACAACAGATGTAACTGGAGACAGTCTGATAATGACAGACACAATAGCTGTTCTGTTCCTTTAACATTTACCTACAAATGGGTTTTATTACACGCATGGATTTATTTTGGTTATTTATTATGGGCAGAACAAACATGAAACACACTGATGAGTTGGAAGGCATTATATTTTAATATTTTTAATTATATTTTTTTCCATAGAACCTTGTAAAATCATTTGCATGATGTTTTGCTTTCACCACCTATGCTATTCATACAGTCTGCCCATGTTTTACAATGCAAACTCAATGCAAATATGTTTTGAATCAGACAGCTGAAGGTTTTGAATGCTCCATTTATTTGATCAAAAATAACGTGAAAACAGTAATGGTAGTGTATCGTGGTTTCTACAAAAATCTGAAGCAGCACAACATTGATAACAATCATAAATGTTTCTTGAGCAGCAAATCATCATATTAGGATGATTTCTGAAGGATCATGTGACACTGAAGACTGGAGTAATGATGCTGAAAATTCAGCTTTGATCACAGGAATAAATTACACTTTACTATATATTCACATAGAAAACAGCTGATTTACATTGGAATAATATTTCACAATTTCGACTGTATTTTGCAGCCTTGGTGAGCATAAGAGACTTCTTTCGAAAACATGAAAAAATTGTAATTATTCCAAACTTCTGTCTGGAAACCACATTGCAAGAAAGGAACAATCCACAGTGGTGAGGTTTCAAAGTGATTCTCCTTTCATTGCCAGGATGTTGATTGACTTCACCAAAGACAAGCACGCCCCGTTGTGGTGGGGTTACGCGCTGGCGTTCCTGATGTTCGGCACTTCCCTCTTACAGACCCTCATCCTGCATCAGCACTTTCAGTACTGCTTTGTCACAGGCATGAGGCTTCGCAGTGGGATCATCGGAGCCATCTACAGGAAGGTACAAACTAGTGTCTCCCTGCAAAATTAGACTCGCTTAGACCAGTATGCAATATGTGTATGTAACAAACATATGTTGTAAGAACATTTTGCTGACGTTCCCATTAAGTATGAAAAAAACATTATTTCGGAATGTTCTCTGAACGTTCAAAAACGTCCAGTTTTTTAAAATGTTTTTAAAGTGTTATATGAACGTTCCATTTTGGAATCATTATGGGAATGTTACTTTTGAATGTTCTCTGAACGTTCCGAAACAAGTTTTAACATTTAAAAAACAGGCCAACATCTAACTAAAACATAAAAAAAAAAAAAAAAAACATTTCCATGAACAATATATAAATAACGTTTTTGTGCTAACGTTTTGAGAACATCATTAAAGACCAGATAACTCTAATAACATTACTGGAAGAGTGTTTGTTCATAACTCTTTCCCTGTTAGCTGGGGATGCATTTCTTTCTTCTGCGCAAAACAATATCTCAAATATCTCTGTTTTTTGGGGGGGTTTTTTGTCCACACAATGGGATCCTTGTTCTTCAAAATATCCTATTTTGTGTTATGCAAGACATAAATGCATACTACTCTGCATGCAAATATATCATACGTGACGACAGAAGAGGAAACACATTTTTTGAGAGTTCATTGTACTAGAAATTGCTGTACTATTACAGGTTTGACCGTTTATTATGATAAATGTAGTTCGGTTCACAAAAGGCATGTCTGGGAAAGTGCGTTCAGCCCCAATGAAAACTGATACTTGAGATTATATCAACAGTAACTTGCACTTGAATATGTTATTCCTGTTATGACTATATTGCTGTGATTGTCAGAAGCAAGAGTTACATTTACAATATAAACATTAAACCTTCTGACCAATGTCATGAGTGTTCTCTAATACAAACTAAATGCTAAAAACAAGCTTATTCTTTGTGATTGTACAGTTAGGAAGCAGTTATAAATGGCTGCCTATCATTTTAATTTTTATTTGTGCTCTCAATTTAATATGTAAAAAGGGTTAGTTCACCCAAAAATTAAAATTCTGTCATTAATTCCTCACCCTCATGTCGTTCCACACACATAAGACCTTCATTCATCTTCAGAACACAAATTAAGATATTTTTGATGAAATCCGATGGCTCAGTGAGGCCTGCATTGACAGCAAGATAATTTACACTTTCAAATGCCCAGAAAGCTACTAAAGGCATATTTAAAACAGTCATGTGACTACAGTGGTTCAACCTTAATGTTGTAAAGCGACGAAAATACTTTTTGTGCGCCAAATATAACAAAATAGTGACTTTATTCAACAATATCTAGTGATGGGTGATTTCAAAACACTGCTTCATGAAGATTTATGAATCTTTTGTTTCGAATCAGTGGTTCAGAGTGCCAAAATCACATGAAGTGTTTTGAAATTTCAATACTTCACGTGACTTTAGCAGTTTGATACGCCCTCCGAACAACTGATTCGAAACAAAAGATTTTGTTTTTAACCCAGCATGTAGATTTGTGCATCATCAGCATAACTGTGGAAATTAAGACCATGATCCCAGAGGAAACATGTAGATTAAAAACAGAAGTGGACCAAGAACAGATCCTTGAGGTACTCCACGGGAAACAGTGACAGAATGAGATTTGTGTTTATTAATGCTAATGAATTGTTGCCTGTCTGGGAGATATGAGTTTAGCCACTGAAGGACAGTTCCTGTAATGTCGATAGCAGACAAACGAGATAGGAGTACAGAATGGCAAATGATATAAAAAGCTGCGCTCAGGTCCAAGAGGATCAGAAGGCTGAGGACGCCAGTATCAGAGCCAAAGAGGAGGTCACTCACTACTCTTAGAAGAGGAGAGGACGAAAGCCAGACTTGTTATTGTCCAAATGGGACTGTAGTTGTGTGGTGACCACCTTTTCTAAGACTTTAGACTAAAAGGGAAGGTTGGATATTGGTCTAAAGTTACTGAAGACTGTGTCATCGAAGCCAGGTTTTTTGAGTACCAGGGTGACCTCAGCTATTTTTAGTCCAGGGTGTCGACAGCATGACAATGCGTTTATACAAGTTCAACAGCATGAGTCGCAGCTACAGACGGACAGTGATTTGATAATAATCCAGCCATTGTGTCATTCTGCCATGTGGGCCCTGCTCTACTGCTCTAATGAGTAAAAGCAAAAGAATAGTAGAGGGATTTCAGTTGTCTTAGGTGTGGTAGGCGTTACGGCATGTTCATACACATTTGTGCACTTTTACCCAGAGCGGTGTCATACTTATATGGCTGTTACACATTCAAGTATGTCTGTCTGACGCCAGCAATATCCCTTGAATTGTAAAAGCAAATAATGTGCTTTGTCGTGGATGTTGCATTAGAAGAAGCTTTGAAATGCATCAGTAGGTGTCACTACTTTAATATATGCTATGATACTGAAGGACTACCATGTTCATGTAGTAAGGGAACGTTCTCAGAACGTTGTGGCAAGGTTGTCTCAAACATTCTTTCAGTAACATTGAACGTTTAATCAGAGTTATAATGTTCTCAAAACATTAACACAAAAACGCTATTCATTCACTTTAAAAAATTGGGTTGAAAATGGACAAACCCAGTGATTGGGTTGTTTTAACCCAGCAGTTGGGTTAAATGTTTGCCTAATGTGCTGGGCAGTTTTATTTAACTATTGTTTAAAAATTACTATATGGCTGGGTTAAAAATGAACCCAAAATATGTTGGAAATAAAAAATCAGACACATAATTACTAGAGGAAATAATAATCAAAAGGTGAACATTTATTAATAAGCAATTTAATAAATGTTTATTGCTTAATTATTATGCATTAAACGTATTAATACATGTTCATTTATTAAACATATTATTATTAAATGTTAATTTCCAGCATACTTTGGGTTCATTTTAAGCAAGAAATACAGTAAATTTTAAACTATAGTTGAGTTAAATTAAACTACCCAGCAGGTTGGACAAACATTTAAAACAATCGCTGGATTAAAACAACTCAATCGCTAAATTAAAACAACCCAATCACTGGATTAAAACAACCCAACCGCTGGGTTAAAACAACTCAATCGCTGGGTCAAAACAACCCAACCGCTGGGTTAAAACAACTCAATCGCTGGGTTAAAACAACTCAATCACTGGATTAAAACATCCCAATCGCTGGGTTAAAACAACTCAATCGCTAAATTAAAACAACCCAATCACTGGGTTAAAACAACTCAATCGCTGGGTCAAAACAACCCAACCGCTGGGTTAAAACAACTCAATCGCTGGGTTAAAACAACTCAATCACTGGATTAAAACATCCCAATCGCTGGGTTAAAACAACTCAATCGCTAAATTAAAACAACCCAACCGCTGGGTTAAAACAACTCAATCGCTGGGTCAAAACAACCCAACCGCTGGGTTAAAACAACTCAATCGCTGGGTTAAAACAACTCAATCACTGGATTAAAACATCCCAATCGCTGGGTTAAAACAACTCAATCGCTAAATTAAAACAACCCAACCGCTGGGTTAAAACAACTCAATCGCTGGGTTAAAACAACTCAATCACTGGATTAAAACATCCCAATCGCTGGGTTAAAACAACTCAATCGCTAAATTAAAACAACCCAATCACTGGGTTAAAACAACTCAATCGCTGGGTTAAAACAACCCAACCGCTGGGTTAAAACAACTCAATCGCTAAATTAAAACAACCCAACCGCTGGGTTAAAACAACTCAATCGCTGGGTTAAAACAACCCAATCGCTGGATTAAAACAACTCAATCGCTAAATTAAAACAACCCAACCGCTGGGTTAAAACAACTCAATCGCTGGGTTAAAACAACCCAACCGCTGGGTTAAAACAACTCAATCACTGGATTAAAACATCCCAATCGCTGGGTTAAAACAACTCAAGCGCTAAATTAAAACAACCCAATCACTGGGTTAAAACAACTCAATCGCTGGGTTAAAACAACCCAACCGCTGGGTTAAAACAACTCAATCGCTAAATTAAAACAACCCAACCGCTGGGTTAAAACAACTCAATCGCTGGGTTAAAACAACCCAATCGCTGGATTAAAACAACTCAATCGCTAAATTAAAACAACCCATCCGCTGGGTTAAAACAACTCAATCGCTGGGTTAAAACAACCCAACCGCTGGGTTAAAACAACTCAATCGCTAAATTAAAACAACCCAACCGCTGGGTTAAAACAACTCAATCGCTGGGTTAAAACAACCCAATCGCTGGATTAAAACAACTCAATCGCTAAATTAAAACAACCCAACCGCTGGGTTAAAACAACTCAATCGCTGGGTTAAAACAACCCAACCGCTGGGTTAAAACAACTCAATCGCTGGATTAAAACATCTCAATCGCTAAATTAAAACAACCCAATCGCTGGATTAAAACAACTCAATCGCTAAATTAAAACAACCCAATCACTGGATTAAAACAACCCAACCGCTGGGTTAAAACAACTCAATCGCTGGGTTAAAACAACCCAACCGCTGGGTTAAAACAACTCAATCGCTGGATTAAAACATCTCAATCGCTAAATTAAAACAACCCAACCGCTGGGTTAAAACAACTCAATCGCTGGGTTAAAACAACTCAATCGCTAAATTAAAACAACCCAACCGCTGGGTTAAAACAACTCAATCGCTGGGTTAAAACAACCCAATCGCTGGATTAAAACAACTCAATCGCTAAATTAAAACAACCCAACCGCTGGGTTAAAACAACTCAATCGCTGGGTTAAAACAACCCAACCGCTGGGTTAAAACAACTCAATCGCTGGGTTAAAACAACTCAATCACTGGATTAAAACATCCCAATCGCTGGGTTAAAACAACTCAATCGCTAAATTAAAACAACCCAATCACTGGATTAAAACAACCCAACCGCTGGGTTAAAACAACTCAATCGCTGGGTTAAAACAACCCAACCGCTAGATTAAAACAACCCAACCGCTGGGTCAAAACGACTCAATCACTGGATTAAAACATCCCATTCGCTGGGTTAAAACAACTCAATCGCTGGGTTAAAACAACTCAATCGCTGGATTAAAACATCCCATTCGCTGGGTTAAAACAACTCAATCGCTGGGTTAAAACAACCCAATCACTGGATTAAATCAACCCAACCGCTGGGTTAAAACAACTCAATCGCTGGGTTAAACCAACCCAATCACTGGATTAAAACATCCCAACCGCTGGGTCAAAACAACCCAATCGCTGGGTCAAAACAACCCAATCACTGGATTAAAACAACCCAACCGCTGGGTTAAAACAACTCAATCGCTGGGTTAAAACATCCCAATTGCTGGGTTAAAACAACCCAATCACTGGATTAAAACAACCCAACCGCTGGGTTAAAACAACTCAATCGCTGGGTTAAAACAACCCAATCACTGGATTAAAACAACCCAACCGCTGGATTAAAACAACCCAATCACTGGATTAAAACAACCCAACCGCTGGGTTAAAACAACCCAACCGCTGGATTAAAACAACCCAATCACTGGATTAAAACAACCCAACCGCTGGGTTAAAACAACCCAATCGCTGGGTTAAAACAACCCAATCACTGGATTAAAACAACCCAACCGCTGGGTTAAAACAACCCAATCACTGGATTAAAACAACCCAACCGCTGGGTTAAAACAACTCAATCGCTAAATTAAAACAACCCAATCACTGGATTAAAACAACCCAACCGCTGGGTTAAAACAACTCAATCGCTGGGTTAAAACAACCCAACCGCTGGGTTAAAACAACCCAAACGCTGGGTTAAAACAACCCAATCACTGGATTAAAACAACCCAACCGCTGGGTTAAAACAACCCAAACGCTGGGTTAAAACAACCCAATCACTGGATTAAAACAACCCAACCGCTGGGTTAAAACAACTCAATCGCTGGATTAAAACATCCCAATCGCTGGGTTAAAACAACCCAACCGCTGGGTTAAAACAACCCAAACGCTGGGTTAAAACAACCCAATCACTGGATTAAAACAACCCAACCGCTGGGTTAAAACAACTCAATCGCTAAATTAAAACAACCCAATCACTGGATTAAAACAACCCAACCGCTGGGTTAAAACAACTCAATCGCTGGGTTAAAACAACCCAACCGCTGGGTTAAAACAACTCAATCGCTGGATTAAAACATCTCAATCGCTAGATTAAAACAACCCAACCGCTGGGTCAAAACAACTCAATCACTGGATTAAAACATCCCAATCGCTGGGTTAAAACATCCCATTCGCTGGGTTAAAACAACTCAATCGCTGGGTTAAAACAACCCAATCACTGGATTAAAACATCCCAACCGCTGGGTCAAAACAACCCAACCGCTGGGTCAAAACAACTCAATCACTGGATTAAAACATCCCAATCGCTGGGTTAAAACAACTCAATCGCTGGATTAAAACATCCCATTCGCTGGGTTAATACAACTCAATCGCTGGGTTAAAACAACCCAATCACTGGATTAAATCAACCCAACCGCTGGGTTAAAACAACTCAATCGCTGGGTTAAAACAACCCAATCACTGGATTAAAACATCCCAACCGCTGGGTCAAAACAACCCAATCGCTGGGTCAAAACAACCCAATCACTGGATTAAAACAACCCAACCACTGGGTTAAAAAACTCAATCGCTGGGTCAAAACAACCCAATCACTGGATTAAAACAACCCAACCGCTGGGTTAAAACAACTCAATCGCTGGGTTAAAACAACCCAATCACTGGATTAAAACATCCCAACCGCTGGGTCAAAACAACCCAATCGCTGGGTCAAAACAACCCAATCACTGGATTAAAACAACCCAACCACTGGGTTAAAACAACTCAATCGCTGGGTTAAAACAACCCAATCACTGGGTCAAAACAATGTTAGAAAAGTGCATGTTAGAATGTGGAAACATGTTTATCACTTTTTCATTGGCCTTCACAGTCACTAGTGATCACGAACGAGGCCAAGCGCTCGTCCACGGTGGGTGAGGTGGTCAACCTGATGTCTGTGGACGCTCAGCGCTTCATGGATCTCACCACCTTCCTGAACATGCTGTGGTCAGCGCCGCTGCAGATCATTCTGGCTCTCTTTTTCCTTTGGCAGGTAAAGCTTTTATGGATTTGAATACATTTAAATATTTCCCCTTGCTGCTTTTGATAAAAGGATAATCATATTCATACATAATGTTTCCTGAAAGATTCTGAAAGAGATGGTAAATGCACATCTAAAATCATGCATAGTTATGAGCAAAATAAATTTCCCTTTTAGGCCTTTAAAATGGAGGCTTTTTCATTTTTTCACATCGCCCCAAATTAGCCGGATGGAGCGGATGTATATCTGACAGAAAAGTAGATATGAGAGCTTTGATCACATTGTTGTATTTCTCCAGAATCTGGGTCCGTCGGTTCTGGCTGGCGTGGCCGTGATGGTTCTGCTGATCCCATTCAACGCTTTCATCGCCATGAAGACCAGAACTTACCAGGTTTGCTGTTTATCTGTGTCGGTCTGTTCAACTGCGGCTTTCATTTCTCATGCTTATCGATATTTCCTTTTGCAATGTGGTTTTCAAAGCTCAAGCTTATCAGTCACTCACAGTTTTTTTATGAAATTATGTTTCCTCTTAAAGAGACAGAGCACTAACCTAAATCGTAAACAGGACTTCTTGTCTGATGTCAAAAATGAAAATGAAAAATATATTTAAAAAACCTAATTCATGAAAGCTCTATCAGTGTCTGAGCGATGCTAAACTACGGCTGCTGTCCACAGGTGGAGCAGATGAAATACAAGGACGACCGCATCAAGCTGATGAATGAGATTCTCAATGGCATCAAGGTGCTGAAGCTCTACGCCTGGGAGGTCTCCTTCAAGGAGAAGATCCTGCAGATCCGACAGAAGGAGCTGAATGTGCTGCGGAAGACGGCCTACCTCAGCGCTCTGTCCACCATGGCCTGGACCAGCGCGCCTTTCCTGGTGACGCGTCTTTCTCTCTCGTATCGCTTTGCCTGCGGTTTTGAGTATCTGAGGAAAATGCAAAATGTTTATCTTTGATGTGTACAGTGATGCTGTGGATCCTTATCTCGGTGTCAAGTTGCCGGCTCATGTTTCAGAAGTGCATTAGTCATGACATGTGTGGTCAAAATAATCAATGCTCAAAGTACACATGAAATACATCTTGATCTTTCATTTTTATGGATGTTATGGACAAACATTCCTCCTGTAACGTTAATAGAAAGTTATCTGAAACATTAGAAAACACTCTTAGAGGAAGTTTTTGTTAGCTGGGATCACAGTTGGCTCCTTATTGACCATAGCATCAATTTGTAAAGCCAATAAGTAAGTGTTTGTCCTCTTGATGTGCTTCAGGTGGCCTTGACGACGTTTGCTGTATTTGTGACTGTGAAGAAAGAAAATATCTTGGATGCAGAGAGGGCCTTTGTGTCCTTGTCTCTGTTTAACATCCTGAGATTCCCACTCAACATGCTCCCGCAAGTCATCAGCAGCATCGTACAAGTGAGCTTTCCCTTCATCACGCTTCTTTAAACCACAGATTTTCCTGTTTTCAGAGCTGTGTCACAGATGCTGTCGATTACTGCAAAAAAATCACACTAATGTTTTAGATCGGTATGATTTATAAAAGAAGTGTCTTCTGCTCACCAAGGCTGCATTTAATTCATCAAAAATACTGTAAAATTGTGAAATATTTTTACAAATTAAATCAGCTGTTTTCTATGTGAATATATAGTAAAGTGTAATTTATTCCTGTGATCAAAGCTGAATTTTCAGCATCATTACTCCAGTCTTCAGTGTCACATGATCCTTCAGAAATCATTCTAATATGATGATTTGATGAACATTTATGATTATTATCAGTGGAAACTGTCACACATTTTATTTTTCAGGATTCTTTGATGAATAGAAAGTTCTAAAGAACAGCATTTATTTGAAATAGAATCTTTAGTAACATTATAAATGTCACTTTTGATCAATTTAATGCGTCCTTGATGAATAAAAGTATTACTTTATATCCAAAAATGACCCCAAACTTTTTTTTAAAACTTTTACTTTTAAATTAAAAGATATATGCATGTATGTGTTTGTGTATATATATGTATTTATCTTGTTTTTATATTTTCGACAGCTTTATTTCACAGATGACTGATGATGGCAGACAATTATTTTGCCTCACTTTGAAAAAGCATGAAGTTTTTGTTTATATATTTATATGTGTGTGTGTGTGTGTGTGTGTGTGTACTTACAGTACTGTGCAAAAGGCCACCAAAAGCTTTGTTGTTTTATGTTTTTTAATGACCATCCATGTTTATTCTTCAGTTTCTTTGTTACGATGCAAACAGACAATACAGGAAATATGTACACAAAATATAAAAACAATTCTGAACACTGTATTTAGTGTGACCTTTTCCATTTTCTCTGAGAAACTCTGATCAGATTTTGAAAATTTTCCAGTCCTTTTCCTTTCCATTTAGGTTTAAGAGAGCCGGATCCTGCTATTGCTCAAGTGTCAGGGGAGGTCAATAAATATTTGCCATTTTAGCCTATAAAAGGTTTTTTTTCCAGATTGTTTTCTGTTTTTTAATGCAGCATACAAATTTACAGTATTTTCTGGTTATATTCTAATAAAGAGACTGAGAAATAATTAAATATGGTCATTATATCATTGCTAAAACAACATCTAACGGTGGCCTAAGACTTTTGCACAGTACTGTGTGTGTGTGTATATACTCAGAACTGACCTAGTTTTAGAAAGTTTATGTGGCAGATTCATGCATGTTCAGTCCTGATTATTTCATTGTTTAAACAATTGCGAAATAAGTATATTCCTGGAATGAGATCATCTTTCTGATGTGTTACTCCCACAGAATAACTTCTGTTCCACTTCATGACACACTGTTTTGTCTGTAATCTTTCGTCTGCTCGTCGCACAGGCCAGCGTGTCTCTGAAGCGCATCCAGGATTTCCTGAGTCACCCTGAGCTGGATCCAGAGAGCGTGGACAGAAGAAACAACACTTCAGGTAATGAAGCTGGCCTTGTGTGGTGTGTGTATGACATGTTAAAACAAGCAAACAAGCTTCATTTGATGGGAACATGCTGAATCATTATTCAAAATTTCATAATGAGTCACAACTGAACTTGCATTTCAGCTTACTCACGCTCTCTCTCTCTTCAGAATATGCCGTGACGGTTGTAAACGGGAAATTCGCATGGGCCAAACAAGACCAACCCACTCTTGACAAGTAAGATCTCAATATTCACACAAAAATATATTTGTTGTAGTTTCCGTTCACCACTATAGAACTGGAAATGTGAAAAGGGTTGATTCTAAATAAGGGAGGCGTGTCAGCAGCCGGTCCTAATTAGCATAATACATGCCCATTATCTCCATATAAGGGCGTTGCACACAACTTGCACAGCAAGATCCAGTAAAGCCAAGTGTGCTCAACACAAAACACCCTAGTCAAAAAAACATGTATTTTGTGCACTACAAATATATTAAGTATACTAAAAGTATACTACAAAAACATTTACAGTACAGTCCAAAAGTTTGGAACCACTAAGATTTTTAATGTTTTTAAAAGAAGTTTCGTCTGCTCACCAAGGCTACATTTATTTAATTAAAAATACAGTAAAAAAACAGTAATATTGTGAAATATTATTACAATTTAAAATAACTGTTTTCTATTTGAATATATTTCACAAAGTAATTTATTCCTGTGATGCAAAGCTGAATTTTCAGCATCGTTACTCCAGTCTTCAGTGTCACATGATCCTTCAGAAATCATTCTAATATGCTGATTTGCTGCTCAATAAACATTTAATGTGTACAATTGTACAAAA
Organism: Megalobrama amblycephala; assembly: GCF_018812025.1. Classification (NCBI taxonomy): domain Eukaryota; kingdom Metazoa; phylum Chordata; class Actinopteri; order Cypriniformes; family Xenocyprididae; genus Megalobrama; species Megalobrama amblycephala. The sequence continues at coordinate 872,288 of NC_063063.1, read as the reverse complement.
TATTTGTGTACAATATTTTTTTTCAGGATTATTTGATGAATAGAAAGTTCAAAAGAACAGTGTTTATCTGAAATCTAATCTTTTGTAACATTATAAATGTCTTTACTGCCACTTTTGATTGATTTAATGCATCCTTGCTGAATAAAAGTATTCATTTCTTTAATTTCTTTTCAAAAAAATAAAAATAAAAATTCTTACTGACCCCAAACTTTTGAACGGTAGTGTATAATGCTACAGAAGCTTTGTATTTCAGATAAATGCTGTTCTTTTGAACTTTCTATTCATCAAGGAATCCTGAAAAAAAAAGTACACAACTGTTTTCAACATTGAAAATAATCATAAATGTTTCTTGAGCAGCAGATCAGCATATTAGAATGATTTCTGAAGGATCATGTGACACTGAAGACTGGAGTAACGATGCTGAAAATTCAGCTTTGCATCACAGGAATAAATTACTTTGTCAAATATATTCAAATAGATAAACAGTTATTTTAAATTGTAATAATATTTCACAATATTACTGTTTTTTACTGTATTTTTAATTTAATAAATGTAGCCTTGGTGAGCAGACGAAACTTCTTTTAAAAACATTAAAAATCTTAGTGGTTCCAAACTTTTGGACTGTATTGTATATATATATATATGTGCTAAATAAAAATACCCTGCAATTGTACTTTTGGTGTACTAAACTGGTATACTTAAAGTCTGCTAAATTGTAACAGCTAATTATAACTAATGAAAAGTATATTTGTGGAAGTATACTTTAGGTACACTTTAAATATCTTGCATTTAAAGACTGATATTATACAAAGATCATACAATCCTTATTAACAGTGATATTAAAACGCTTTTTAGGCATAATATTAAGAAATGTGCATTGTGCAATAAATAAATACTCCAAATAAAGTTTGATTATCATTTTATATCAGTAAGTCTTAAGTGATATATCAATAAATGGATTTGAAGTATTTTGGTATAGGTCTTTTTCAACCTAGTCTACATTTGATCGACTACATAAGACTTATTTTAAGGTCACTTAGTCATGTAGTATCTTATAATATTATATATATATATAAAAAGCAATTAAACCTTCCGTGTTCATATTTGATTTTTGCATGCATGTGGTTTCTGTGGGTTCTAAACTTGATCCCCTAGAAAAAAGTGTGAACTTATTGTATTGACGCATCAAAATTTCAATGTGAAAGCGTTTGTTTTTGCACGCATACTCGCATGCACACAAGTGAAGTGTGAGTGCATCTAATTTAGGTTTATGTGCTAATAAACCGACCTTCTGTGTGCAGCATTAATGTGATGGTGCCGCAGGGCTCGCTGCTGGCGGTGGTGGGTCACGTGGGTTGTGGGAAGACCTCGCTCGTGTCCGCCCTGCTCGGAGAGATGGAGAAGCTGGAGGGCCAGATCTCCATACGGGTGGGTGTTCTTCATTATCCTGAAAGATTCACCAGTAGAACATTACGTTTGACGCTCTTCTCGTCCGGTAGGGCTCTGTGGCTTACGTACCGCAGCAAGCGTGGATCCAGAACTGCACTTTGAGAGACAACATCCTGTTTGGCAGACCCTACGTGGAGCACAAGTACCGCTGCGTGCTGGAGGCCTGTGCACTGACCCCTGACCTGGAAGTGCTTCCTGGAGGCGACCAGACAGAGATCGGGGAGAAGGTGCTGCGATTTCAGCCTGTTTTTACTATAGAGATATTTTCTTTTAAAGATATCGCTTGGTAGGCACTACAACGAGCTTCATCCCGGGTTGGTGACGTCACAAACCCTAAAATTTACATAAACCCCGCCCCCGAAAACACACAACAAAGGGGGCGGGGCCATGTTGGGCTGCTTTAGAGAAGAGGAAGAGTTGTTGTAGTCGAGTGTTGTTGTCATGCCGTCATTTTACGCCGGACTGCTTCACAAACGAGGGTCAATTCAACACAAAAGATGAACATGACGGCACATGCTAGTGGATGAGTTGAATCAACTCCACAGCAACTACATCAATTTATCCACTAACCATTCAGAAACGTCTAAAAGTTGTAACTTCTTCCTGAGTCTCTCCATCAGTGTCGACTCCGGTTTGAACAATGTAAGGCTGAACACTTTTGTCATTTTGGCTGCGTGAGATTGTCCTGTTTTGTTGTTGTTGAGCTGTTAAAGCTCCGCCCTCTTCTGGAAAGGGGGCGGGAGCAGCAGCTCATTTGCATTTAAAGGGACACACACAAAAACGGCAAAAAATAGGGGCAAATTTGACAAGCTATAATAAATGATCTGTGGGGGATTTTGAGCTGAAACTTCACAGATGCATTCTCACATTCATTCATTTTGAGCAATTCAAGCAATGTATACAGTATAAAAATCATTATGTCTATGAAAAGTGAACGTGAAAACCCAACGTGTGTGTGTGTGTGTGTGTGTGCAGGGCATTAATCTGTCTGGCGGTCAGCGGCAGAGAGTGAGTCTGGCCCGAGCGCTGTACAGTGAATCAGACGTGTATCTGCTGGACGACCCTCTGTCTGCGGTGGACGCTCATGTTGCCAAGCATATTTTTGATAAAGTCATCGGTCCTGAGGGAGTCCTGAAGGAAAAGGTATGACTATTTTCAGACCTCGAGAGCCTGTTCCCTGAATATAATTTGTGTGGACAAACAATGTTTAGGAACAAAAAACTCGCAGCATTGTGACACAGAAATAATGTCCTGTTTGTACGTTAGAATTGTTGCCCCTGATGTATGGTCCGCTCTCAGTCCGATTGTTCTGTAAATCCATGAGCTGTTCTGCTGACAGACTCGGATCCTGGTGACCCACGGCATCAGCTTCCTGCCGCAGGTGGACAACATCCTGGTGCTGGTGGACGGTCGGGTGTCAGAGATGGGCTCCTATCAGGAACTGCTCAAGCAGAACGGGGCTTTCGCAGAGTTCCTCAGAAACTACTCTCTCGAGGATATCATCGAAGACGATGAAGTCACCTGTAAATATGAGCGTTATTCATAAGTCGAGAAAAAACGAGGCTGAAATATGCTGAAAACATACGTATTATTCATTCATTCATTCCTTTATTTATTGCTGAAAATATCTATCTATCTATCTATGTATCTATCTATCTATCTATCTATCTATCTATCTATCTATCTGTCTGTCTGTCTGTCTGTCTGTCTGTCTGTCTGTCTGTCTAATTTATGCTGAAAAATACATATTCTAATTTTTATTTATAATACATGCATAATTATTTATTTATTTATTATATTTTAATGTATAATAGATAAATAGAAATATCTAAAAATACATATTATACATTTTTATTTATAATAAATGTATACATTATATATATATATATATATATATATATATATATATATATATATAAATTATAAATATAAAAATATAAATTATTATTTATTTATTTTATAAATTATTTATTTATTATTATATGCTGAATAAATACATTATATTTTTTATTTATAATACATACATACATACATAATTATTTATTTATCTATTTATTATATGCTGAATAAATAAATACATATATTTTTATGTATAATATATAAATAGAAATATCTATCAAAAATTATGCTGAAAAATACATATTCTAATTTTTATTTATAATATATGCATAATTATTTATTATATTTTATTTATTTATTTATTATATTTTAATTTATAATATATAAATAGAAATATCTATCTAAAATACATATTATAACTTTATTTATAATATGTACATACATAATTATTTATCTATTTATTTATTAATTATATGCTAAAATACAAACATATTCTAATTTGTATTTATAATAAATAAATGTACTATTTATTTATTAATTTATGCTGAATAAATACATATTTATTTTTATTTTTAAAATATTTGTATAAATATGAAAATTCATAAAAATCTATCTATCTATCTATCTATCTATCTATCTATCTATCTATCTATCTATCTATCTGTCTGCTGAAAAAATACATATTCTAATTATTTATAATAAATAAATACATATATATATATATATATATATATATATGTATATATATATATATAAATTATTATTTATTTATTTAAAATATTATTTATTATTATTTATTATTCATGATTATATGCTGAATAAATACATTCTATTTTTTATTTATAATACATACATAATTATTTATTTATTTATCTATTTATTATATGCTGAATAAATACATAAATAAATATAATTTTATTCATAACATATAAAAATAAATATCTAAAATTATGCTGAAAAATACATATTCTATTTTTTATTTATAATAAATATATTTATTTATTTATGCTGAATTAATGCATATTTTTTATTTATACTACATAAAATATCTTTCTATCTATTTAAAAATACATATTATAACTTTTTTATTTATAAAACATAAATATAATGATTGTGTTATTATATGCTAAAATGTAAAATAAATTTTTATGTATAATACATAAATATTCATTTGTTTATTTATTCGTTTTTGACTTGATTTCATTTTGTTTTATTCACTTTGTCTCCTGCTGGTGTTTCAGTGTCGTTGGTTGATGAAGAGGAGGATTTTCCTGACGATGCTCTCAGTAATCACGCAGATATGGTGGATAATGAACCTGTGGTTAATGAAGCCCGCAGACAGTTCATGAGGTACACATGCATTTTTAATGCCCTCTCGCTGCGCCAGTGGCTTCGGCTTTGTGACTTCTGCTTTCACAAGCACTTCTCTCAATGACAAATGTGGCTCTCGGCAAACGCTGCTTTTATTTGCCCTTGACCTGATGCCGTACAACGCAGTTTGCATGTTGCATTTCCAGCTGAATATAAAAGCCGTGATGTCAGTAACTGTAGTAGTTGAACAGTAACTTAATTTGGATGCTATATTTATTCCTATTTTAATTATAGGAGTGTGCATGTGTGTTATACTACTGTAATATAAAAGTTGGTGACATTCACTAAGTTAGACACGCCTTCAATAGCACTAGTTGCAAGATTAAAAAATAGTGTTGAATGGAAATTTTTGAATACAAGCGACTGTTGCTTTTAAGAGGTAGATCATGATCTTTAGAGAGTTTAAAAATATCCAAATATCCATAATTCCATCAATATCAGTAGAGTTTTTAGTTTCGATGTCAGTGTCAAGCCTGTTCTTCTCTTCTGTCCCTCACAGGCAGATCAGCATCATGTCTAATGACCCGGAGAACCCCAAGAAGATGTCCCGTCGCCGGCGCTGCAGCGAGAGGAAACACTCAGAGCCGCCGGCGGAGAAGAAGGAGCAGAAGGTGGACAAGCTGATCCAGGCTGAAACGACTGAGACGGGACGGGTGAGTGACTCGTGACTGCCCTCGTCTGGAGGACGGCAGCGCTGATGCATCTGTTAGATAAACTATTACATCTGTTACATCTTTAGCTGAAGAGCGGAAAGAGCATCTAGCTTTAAATGCTTCAGATGACGTGCATTCAACACTGCTACCTCAGTTACTGTAAGGGAAAAATTAAATATTACAAAAAATTATAATATCAATTTCTCTTTTTTTTCCCTATTAAATAACCCAAGCTCCATATTATAAAGTATTTATTGTAAAAAAAATAAAAATAAAATAAAATATATATATATATATATATATATATATATATATATATATAAAATACTAATATTAGTATTAATATTTATAAATTAATATTTATAAATATTAATATAAATAAATTAAAATATTTATACATTTATCATTTAAATTTTGATTAATTTCATGATTTTTTCTTTGTTCATTTTTATTTTTTTTGCTATTAAATAACCAAAGCCACATATTATAGAATATTTATTGTAAGAAAAAATATTAAAAAAATATGTATATTACTCATTTTGACAGATGTTTTTCCACTTAAATTTTTAATTTCATGAATTTTCTTTATCTTTGTATCATATCTTTTTTGCTTTAAAATAACCAAAGCCCCATATTATTATGTATTTATTGTAAGAAAAATAATAAACATTATATATATATATATATATATATATATATATATATATATTACCATTTTGTTTTTAAGTTAATTTTCTTTCTTAATTTCTCTATTTTTTGCTATAAAATAACCCAAGCCCCATATTATATTGTAAAAAAAAAAAAAAAAACATTAAAAAAAATGATAGTATCCATTTTGACAGATTTAAAAAAAAAAAAAGTGATTAAATACATTTTTTTTTTCTTTGTTTATTTTTCTTTCTTTTTTTGCTTTTTGCTATTAAATAACCAAAGCCCCATATTATGGAATATTTATTGTAATAAAAAAATAAAATAAATAAACATTAATGTATATTACATATTTTGACAGATGTTTATTTAAATTTTAATTATTAATTTCATGAATTTTGTGTTTGTTAATGTCTTTTTTTGTTGTTTTAAAATAACCAAGGCCCCATATTGTAATGTATTTATTGTTAGAAAAATAATAAACATTTTGACAGATTTTTTTCCATTTTGATTTTAATTTCATTTTCTTTGTTAATTTCTCTATCTTTTGCTATAAAATAATCAAAGCCCCATATTATAAAGTATTTATTGTAAGAAATGTAAAGAAATTTTTTTTTTCAGATTATTAATTTATGTTTTTTTCTTTTTTTTCTTTTTTTTGCTATAAAATAACCAAATCACAGAAAGCAGGGTTTTGAACTGCATTTAAACTAATCATAAATAGGGATCATAAATAATTACCTAACAGCTAATAATAAATATATTTATACAATAGTTTTGACTGACTTCTACAGTTTCCAGCCCTGTTTTGGATCTGTTTTGTAGAAAGCGTCTCTACTGCAGGCCTACAGTATTGTAGGTCACTTATACAGTAGATATACTGTGTTTTCTCATCGTGTGTGTATTTGTCCTGCTGCAGGTGAAGTTCAAGGTGTATTGGGAGTACATGAAGGCGGTCGGGCCTCTTCTGTCGCTGTTCATCTGCTTCCTGTACGGCTGTCAGAGCGCAGCTGCCATCGGAGCCAACTTCTGGCTGAGCGAATGGACGAACGACGCGGAGAACAACCGAACGCAGGAGAACATGGAGATGAGGGTGGGGGTGTACGCAGCGCTGGGCATTTCTCAAGGTATGGACACCTTCAGTGATGTGTGGATGTTGGGTTATTTAACCAAAGACATACTCAAATACTGACTGACTCTCTTCAGATAAACACCTGGTCATATCATTTCATCCACGTCAGTGGTAAAGGGACGGTTCACACAAAAATGAACACGGTGCTGTTTACTCACCGAACACAAATATGCTGTTTGACTGGAATAAAACAGAGATTATCAAGACTGACTTTTTTCTGTTTAATGACAGTTTCAGTGACCGCGTCTGTCGAGCTTGGAAACTGCTGATGTAATTTTTGACTGCACTGATCACTACGATCTAGTGATAGGAGAAACTAAGCTTTTTGAAAACTTTTTTGAAACTTTGAATCAATTAAACCAGTTGCTTTGCAAAATGATTCACTGTTTCATAGCGCCACACACTGGCGACCCCTGCTGGTCATAACAGTGTAAATGCAGCGAAAACTCAGTCAAAACATGCATAAAACACCATTTACAAACCAGGAGCAAATGTTTTAATAAAGGTGTAATCTACTAAATGCAATTAACAAATCATCTAATACTATTAAATATGAAGTGTCTGTAGAATATGTTATTTTATTAAATCCTAGAGCTTGGTTAATCAGACCAATAAGAAACTTTTATCTCTTTATTATACAATGTGTCATTAAATGTCTACAAATGTATAAAACTGATCTGAGATGAGGTAAAAATCATATATAGACACTGGTTCATGGGTTCACAGAGACTAAAATTTTGAAAGACTTCGAAACACAGCGATTGGGTTGTTTTAACCCATTGATTAAGCTGTTTTAACCCAGCGATTGGGATGTTTTAACCCAGCGCTTGGGATGTTTTAACCCAGCGCTTGGGATGTTTTAACCCAGCAATTAAGCTGTTTTAACCCAGCGATTGGGTTGTTTTAACCCAGCGATTGGGATGTTTTAACTCAGCGACTGGGTTGTTTTAACCCAACAATTAAGCTGTTTTAACCCAGCGATTGGGATGTTTTAACCCAGCGATTAAGGTGTTTTAACCCAGCGATTGGGATGTTTTAACCCAGCGATTAAGGTGTTTTAACCCAGCGATTGGGATGTTTTAACCCAACAATTAAGCTGTTTTAACCCAGCGATTGGGTTGTTTTAACCCAGCGATTGGGATGTTTTAACCCAGCAATTAAGCTGTTTTAACCCAGCAATTGGGATGTTTTAACCCAGCGATTGGGATGTTTTAACCCAGCGCTTGGGATGTTTTAACCCAGCAATTAAGCTGTTTTAACCCAGCGATTGGGTTGTTTTAACCCAGCGATTGGGATGTTTTAACCCAGCGACTGGGTTGTTTTAACCCAACAATTAAGCTGTTTTAACCCAGCGATTGGGTTGTTTTAACCCAGCGATTAAGCTGTTTTAACCCAGCGATTGGGTTGTTTTAACCCAGCGATTGGGTTGTTTTAACCCAGCGATTGGGATGTTTTAACCCAGTGATTGGGTTGTTTTAACCCAACAATTAAGCTGTTTTAACCCAGTGATTGGGTTGTTTTAACCCAACAATTAAGCTGTTTTAACCCAGCGATTGGGATGTTTTAACCCAGCGATTAAGCTGTTTTAACCCAGCGATTGTGATGTTTTAACCCAGCGATTGAGTTCTTTTAACCCAGCGATTGGGTTGTTTTAACCCAACAATTAAGCTGTTTTAACCCAGAGATTGAGTTGTTTTCACCCAGCGATTGAGTTCTTTTAACCCAGCGATTGGGTTGTTTTAACCCAACAATTAAGCTGTTTTAACCCAGCGATTGGGATGTTCTAACCCAGCGATTAAGCTGTTTTAACCCAGCGATTGGGATGTTTTAACCCAGCGATTGGGATGTTTTAACCCAGCGATTAAGCTGTTTTAACCCAGAGATTGAGTTGTTTTAACCCAGCGATTGGGTTGTTTTAACCCAACAATTAAGCTGTTTTAACCCAGAGATTGAGTTGTTTTCACCCAGCGATTGAGTTCTTTTAACCCAGCGATTGGGTTGTTTTAACCCAACAATTAAGCTGTTTTAACCCAGCGATTGAGTTGTTTTAACCCAGCAATTAAGCTGTTTTAACCCAGAGATTGAGTTGTTTTAACCCAGCAATTAAGCTGTTTTAACCCAGAGATTGAGTTGTTTTAACCCAGCGATTGAGTTCTTTTAACCCAGCGATTGGGTTGTTTTAACCCAACAATTAAGCTGTTTTAACCCAGAGATTGAGTTGTTTTCACCCAGCGATTGAGTTCTTTTAACCCAGCGATTGGGTTGTTTTAACCCAACAATTAAGCTGTTTTAACCCAGCGATTGGGATGTTTTAACCCAGCGATTAAGATGTTTTAACCCAGAGATTGAGTTGTTTTAACCCAGCGATTGGGTTGTTTTAACCCAACAATTAAGCTGTTTTAACCCAGCGATTGGGTTGTTTTAACCCAGCGATTAAGCTGTTTTAACCCAGCGATTGGGATGTTTTAACCCAGCGATTGGGATGTTTTAACCCAGCGATTGGGTTGTTTTAACCCAGTGATTAAGCTGTTTTAACCCAGAGATTGAGTTGTTTTAACCCAGCGATTGGGTTGTTTTAACCCAGCGATTAAGCTGTTTTAACCCAGTGATTGGGATGTTTTAACCCAGCGATTGGGTTGTTTTAACCCAACGATTAAGCTGTTTTAACCCAGCGATTGGGTTGTTTTAACCCAGCGATTGGGATGTTTTAACCCAGCGATTAAGATGTTTTAACCCAGCGATTGGGTTGTTTTAACCCAACAATTAAGCTGTTTTAACCCAGCAATTGGGTTGTTTTAACCCAGCGATTGGGTTGTTTTAACCCAGCGATTAAGCTGTTTTAACCCAGCGATTGGGATGTTTTAACCCAGCGATTGGGTTGTTTTAACCCAGCGATTGGGATGTTTTAACCCAGCGATTGGGTTGTTTTAACCCAGTGATTAAGCTGTTTTAACCCAGAGATTGAGTTGTTTTAACCCAGCGATTAAGCTGTTTTAACCCAGCGATTGGGTTGTTTTAACCCAGCGATTAAGCTGTTTTAACCCAGTGATTGGGATGTTTTAACCCAGCGATTGGGTTGTTTTAACCCAACGATTAAGCTGTTTTAACCCAGCGATTGGGATGTTTTAACCCAGCGATTGGGTTGTTTTAACCCAGCGATTGGGATGTTTTAACCCAGCGATTGGGTTGTTTTAACCCAGCGATTAGGTTGTTTTAACCCAGCGTCCCCAGTCACTGGATTAAAACAACCCATTTGCTAGGTTTGTCCATTTTCAACCCAACTTGGGATGTTTTAACCCAGCATTTTTTTAGAGTGTACGTTCTCTCATTACATGGAAAAGAGCAGCATTGACATTCCTCTTAATCTCTTCCACTAAAAAACAAGTAACAGCACGGCAGGTTTTTGTGTGAAGCGGCCCGTGCTGCAGATGTGTGTATTTGTTGTGAGGACTGTGCTCTCCTGCTCTCGTAGCGCTCCGTCCCTCAGACGCCCCCTGCAGGTGTGTGTAGTGTAGTGACGCTGTCCCCCTCCTCTGGTCTCTCTAACACAGGCGTCCTGGTCATGTTTTCCTCCTTTACTCTGGCTCTGGGGAAAATCCAGGGCTCACGCAAGCTGCATCAGGCCCTGCTGGACAACAAATTTCACACTCCCCAGTCTTTCTTTGATACCACTCCCATAGGCCGGATCATCAACCGCTTCTCCAAGGACATTTACGTGATCGATGAGGTTCTTCCATCCACAGTCCTCATGTTCCTGGGCACCTTCTTTGCCTCTGTGTCCACCATGATTGTTATCATTTGCAGCACTCCCATATTCGCGCTGGTCATTGGCCCTCTGGCCTTGATTTACTTCTTTGTGCAGGTATTTGATCCCTTTTATTGCAGCTCTGGATGAGTTCGGGATGTCCTTAACATTTCATTTCTTTCAAGGAGTATTTGAGCTTGTGCCGAGACGTCAGAGAGTGATTCTGTCTCTTTTGCATGAGTCTATATGGCTTCGTTCGGACTGGCAGGAAAATCTGATTTTTTGCATTTCATTTTTTGTTTGAACAATTAAAATAACATAATATCTGATTATTTTTGTTTTTATTTGTTTCAGACTGAATGGTCACAATAATTTTTTGTCATTTATGTAAATATATGTAAAAATCTTAAATCTTATGTATCATTCTTAAACCAAGATACATTTTCATGTCGAATCACATGTTTGTGAATTGAAATCGGAAATAAATTGAATTGCAAGCTTGTGAATCAGAATGGAATCAAATCGCGAGCTTGTAAATCAAAAGGGAATCGAATCGCATGCTTGTGAATAGAAATCGGAATTGAATTGAATCTCAAGCTTGGGAATCGATATCGGAACTGAATTTAACTGCATGTTTGTGAATCAGAATGGAATCAAATCGCGAGCTTGTAAATCAAAAGGGGAATTTGTGAATCAAAATCAGAGTTGAATAAAATTGCATGCTTGCGAATCCAAATTGAATCGAATCGCATGCTTATGAATTGAAATCGGAATTGAATTGAATCTCAAGCTTGGGAATCGATATCGGAACTGAATTTAATTGCATGTTTGTGAATCAGAATGGAATCAAATCGCGAGCTTGTAAATCAAAAGGGGAATTTGTGAATCAAAATCAGAGTTGAATAAAATTGCATGCTTGCGAATCCAAATTGAATCGAATCGCATGCTTATGAATTGAAATCGGAATTGAATTGAATCTCAAGCTTGGGAATCGATATCGGAACTGAATTTAATTGCATGTTTGTGAATCAGAATGGAATCAAATCGCGAGCTTGTAAATCAAAAGGGGAATTTGTGAATCAAAATCGGAGTTGAATAAAATTGCATGCATGCGAATCCAAATTAAATCGAATCACATGCTTTTAAATTGAAATCAGAATTAATTTGAATCTCAAGCTTGTGAATCAAAATCAGAACTGAATCAAATTGCAAGTTTGTGAATCAGAATGGAATCAAATCGCAAGCTTGTAAATGAAAATAGGAAGCGAATTGAATCACAAGCTTGTGAATCAGAATTTAATCGAATTTCAACCTTGTGAATCAAAATCAGAGTTGAATAAAATTGCATGCTTGTGAATCAAAATCAGAACTGAATCGAATTGCAAGTTTGTAAATCAGAATGGAATCAAATCGCAAGCTTGTAAATCAAAAGGGGAATTTGTGAATCAAAATCAGAGTTGAATAAAATTGCATGCTTGCGAATCCAAATTGAATCAAATCGCATGCTTATGAATTGAAATCGGAATTGAATTGAATCTCAAGCTTGGGAATCGATATCGGAACTGAATTTAATTGCATGTTTGTGAATCAGAATGGAATCAAATCGCGAGCTTGTAAATCAAAAGGGGAAGCGAATTGAATCACAAGCTTGTGAATCAGAATTTAATCGAATTTCAACCTTGTGAATCAAAATCAGAGTTAAATAAAATAGCATGCTTGTGAATCAAAATCAGAACTGAATCGAATTGCAAGTTTGTGAATCAGAATGGAATCAAATCGCAAGCTTGTAAATGAAAATAGGAAGCGAATTGAATCACAAGCTTGTGAATCGGAATTGAATTGAATCTCAAGCTTGGGAATCGATATCGGAACTGAATTTAATTGCATGTTTGTGAATCAGAATGGAATCAAATCGTGAGCTTGTAAATCAAAAGGGGAATTTGTGAATCAAAATCGGAGTTGAATAAAATTGCATGCATGCGAATCCAAATTAAATCGAATCACGTGCTTTTAAATTGAAATCGGAATTAATTTGAATCTCAAGCTTGTGAATCAAAATCAGAACTGAATCGAATTGCAAGTTTGTGAATCAGAATGGAATCAAATCGCAAGCTTGTAAATGAAAATAGGAAGCGAATTGAATCACAAGCTTGTGAATCAGAATTTAATCGAATTTCAACCTTGTGAATCAAAATCAGAGTTGAATAAAATTGCATGCTTGTGAATCCGAATTGAATCGAATCACATGCTTGTGAATTGAAATCGGAATTGAATCTCAAGCTTGTGAATTGAAATCAGAACTGAATCGAATTGCAAGTTTATGAATCAGAATGGAATCAAATCGCAAGCTTGTAAATGAAAATAGGAATCGAATTGAATCACAAGCTTGTAAATCGGAATTTAATCCAATTTCAAGCTTGTGGATTAAAATCGGATTTAAATTGAATCACAAGCTTGTGAATCAAAATCGGAGTTGAATAAAATTGCATGCTTGCGAATCCAAATTGAATCGAATCACATGCTTGTGAATTGAAATCGGAATTGAACTGAATCTCAAGCTTGTGATTTGAAATCGGAACTGAATTGAATTGTAATTTTGTGAATCAGAATGGAATCAAACTGAAGCTTGTAAATCAAAATAGGAATCGAATTGAATCACAAGCTTGTGAATCTGAATTTTTAAAAAATGTATCAAAATGAAGCGAGTTTATGCTTCCAATGGGGTCAGAAAAATAAACTAGTTTTCCCTTTAAATTAAGTAGATTTTTCTGACCCCAATGGCAGATATTTGTTGTTTTAAGCTTAAACTTTGATCAATATTTCAGTAAGCAACACTTAATATCTTCAGTCATTTTGCTTCTCCAGTAAATGCACCTTGATTTATGAATGTTTAGATATTTGTACTAAAAAACGAGACAAAAATACTGAGGAAGAATATCATTTTTGCAGTGTATTTATCAAATAATAAGTGAATAAATGAGATGCAGTATGTGCGTGAGTCAGATTTTCGTGCGGTTTGAGCGAAGCCTTATCTTGTGCGACTGTTACTTCCTGTTTCTCCTGCCCACTTCCTGCTTTGACTTCTGCTGCTCGTGTGCTTTCACACTCACACTCATTCATGAGCACAAACCATCACACAAACGCACACATGCACGCAGGGACTGTGTTTTCTGGGAGTCTCATGTTGGTGTGTCAATCCTCCTCCTGCTCTGTCAGCGCCCTCTGCTGCTGAGGATGGTCAGCCACACGCCAGCTTATTTCTACTCACTTTGAGTTATTAATGGTGCAAACATGCTCTCTGTTGATGAGAGCAGTGCTTTAGTTGAGTTATTGACTTCAGCAGAACCTAGTCTCCAATCAAAAGCCAGAGATTGCAATATGAACTCAAATTAAATGAAAAATCTGAATTGTATATTTTTTGTTTTTACAAATGTGATGATATTTTTGAGGAGCCTCGTCAATGTTCATATCTAAGAAACTTAAACACAGGCAGAGAATGAAATAGTGTCACAACAACACAGACTCAACAAACCAATTTTCTGTCACATGTATGCATCTGGTGGACGCTTTTATCCAAAGCGACTTATATTTCATTCAAGGTTTAAATTCAGTTCATGCATTTCAGATGAGTGTTTTTCTCCTCCAGATGTGAGCGGAGTGTTTGCATACAGACTTCCACCCATAGTGCCAATCTCTTTCAGTATTTCTCCAGTAGTAGAGTCGTCACACATGCAGACTGCTGGGCTGGGTTCAAAATATTGATGGATCGATTTTAATCAATTTTGATGAACCGATATTGATTCTTAAATCCCAGGATCTATCTTTTAGTCTGCTGTTTTCAGTCAATGTGTGAACAAACTTAAAATTAAACATCAGCGCCTACCATTCAATAATCTCAATAATCTTTGTGCTTTGATATTTTTGATAAGAAACAAAGTCTCAGCTTTCAGAATGAGTCCGATCATCTCTTCCTCTTTACTACTAGTTACAACAGCAAATGAACATGAATGAACATCAGAAGGAATGATGAAAGATACAGTCAAATTGTCATGTACCGTACCTGATATATATCTAAATGAATTGATATCAAATTGAAATCTGAATTGGATCACAAGCTTGTAAATCAAATTCAGATTTGAATTGAATCTCAAGCTTGTGAGCCGATATTTGAATTTAATCGAATCGCAAGCTTGTGAATCAAAATGGGAATTGAATTGAATCTCAAGCTTGTGAATTTAAAATCGGAACTGAATCGAATTGCAAGTTTGTGAATCAGAATGGAATCAAATCACAAGCTTGTGAATCAAAATGGGAATCGAAATCGAATTTGAAGCTTGTGAATCAAAATCGGATTTGAATTGAATCTCAAGCTTGTCAATCGAAATCGGAGTTGAATAAAATTGCATGCTTGTGAATTGAAATCGGAGGTGAATCGAATTGCAAGCTTGTGAATCGTAATAGGAATTGTATTGAATTGCATGCTCGTGAACTGGAATTTAATCAAATCATATTCTTGTGAAATTAAATGGGAATTGAATTGAATCTCAAGCTTGTGAAATGCAATTGGAACTGAATTGAATTGCAAGTTTGTGATTCAGAATGGAATCAAATTGCAAGCTTCTGAATCAAAATCAGATATGAATTGAATCTCAAGCTTGTGAATTGAAATCAGAACTGAATCGAATTGCAAGTTTGTGAATCAGAATGGAATGAAAATGGGAATTGGATCGAATCGCAAGCTAGTGAATCAGAATTGAATCTAATTACAAGCTTGTGAATCAAAATCGGATTTGAATTGAATTTCAAACTTGTAAATCGAAATCGGAGTTGAATAAAATTGCATGCTTGGGAATTGGAACTGAATCGAATCACATGCTTGTGAATTGAAATCAGAATTGAATTGAATATCAAACTTGTGAATTGAAAACAGAACTGAATCAAACTGCAAGTTTGTTAATCAGAACTGAATCAAATTGCAAGTTTGTTAATCAAAATGGGAATTGAATTGAATCACAAGCTTGTGAATCGGAATTGAAACAAATTTTAAGCTTGTGAATTAAAATCGGAATTGAAACAAATTTTAAGCTTGCGAATTAATATCGGAATTGAATGGAATCTCAAGCTTGTGAATTGAAATCATAACTGAATCGAATCACAAGCTTGTGAATCAGAATGGAATCAAATTGCAAGTTTGTGAATCAGAATGGAATGAAAATGGGAATTGGATCGAATCGCAAGCTAGTGAATCGGAATTGAATCTAATTACAAGCTTGTGAATCAAAATCGGATTTGAATTGAATTTCAAACTCGTAAATCGAAATCGGGGTTGAATAAAATTGCATGCTTGGGAATTGGAACTGAATCGAATCACATGCTTGTGAATTGAAATCAGAATTGAATTGAATATCAAACTTGTGAATCGAAAACAGAACTGAATCAAATTGCAAGTTTGTTAATCAAAATGGGAATTGAATTGAATCACAAGCTTGTGAATCGGAATTGAAACTAATTTTAAGCTTGTGACTTAAAATTGGAATTGAAACTAATTTTAAGCTTGTGAATTAAAATCGGAATTGAAACGAATTTTAAGCTTGTGAATTAAAATCTGAATTGAATGGAATCTCAAGCTTGTGAATTGAAATCAGAACTGAATCGAATCACAAGCTTGTGAATCAGAATGGAATCAAATTGCAAGTTTGTGAATCAAAATGGGAATTGAATCGAATTGTAAGCTTGTGAATTGGAATTGAATTTCAAGCTTGTGAATCAAAAGCGGAGTTGAATAAAATTGCATGCCTGCGAATCTGAATTGAATCAAATCACATGCTTGTGAATTGAAATCAGAATTGAATTGAATATCAAACTTGTGAATCGAAAACAGAACTGAATCAAATTGCAAATTTGTTAATCAAAATGGGAATTGAATTGAATCACAAGCTTGTGAATCGGAATTTAAACGAATTTTAAGCTTGTGAATTAAAATCGGAATTGAAACGAATTTTAAGATTGCGAATTAATATCGGAATTGAATGGAATCTCAAGCTTGTGAATTGAAATCAGAACTGAATCAAATCACAAGCTTGTGAATCAGAATGGAATCAAATTGCAAGTTTGTGAATCAAAATGGGAATTGAATCGAATTGCAAGCTTGTGAATTGGAATTGAATTTCAAGCTTGTGAATCAAAAGCGGAGTTGAATAAAATTGCATGCCATGAATTTTAAGCTTGCGAATTAAAATCTGAATTGAATGGAATCTCAAGCTTGTGAATTAAAATCAGAATTGAAACGAATTTTAAGCTTGCGAATTAAAATCGTAATTGAATTGAATATCAAACTTGTGAATCGAAAAGCAGAACTGAATCAAATTGCAAGTTTGTTAATCCAAATGGGAATTGAATTGAATCACAAGCTTGTGAATCAGAATTTAAACGAATTTTAAGCTTGTGAATTAAAATCTGAATTGAATGGAATCTCAACCTTGTGAATTAAATCGGAATTGAAACGAATTTTAAGCTTGCGAATTAAAATCGTAATTGAATGGAATATCAAGCTTGTGAATCAGAATTGAAACGAATTTTAAGCTTGTGAATTAAAATTGGAATTGAAACGAATTTTAAGCTTGCGAAATAAAATCGTAATTGAATTGAATCACAAGCTTGTGAATCGGAATTGAAACGAATTTTAAGCTTGTGAATTAAAATCGTAATTGAATGGAATCTCAAGCTTGTGAATCAGAATGGGAATTGAATCGAATTGCAAGCTTGTGAATTGGAATTGAATTTCAAGCTTGTGAATCAAAAGCGGAGTATGCCTGCGAATCCGAATTGAATCGAATCACATGCTTGTGAATTGAATCAGGAATTGAATCGAATCGCAACCTCGTGAATGGAATCGTGAAATGAGCGTGAAAGCCCAGCCCCAGCAGCCGCGTGACGTGCCTGTGTGAAGCAGATGTGCTGTGCGCGAGCGAGCGAGGGCGAACCCGACTAACCCTCCTCTTCCTCGTGTGTGTCGTTGCTGCCCCCTTCAACAGGTGCGCTGATTCTGGCCAACTGTTTACTGTGCCGGGCTTACAGCATGCTGAAGGCGGCCCACGCCACACACCTCCACATGCTCCAGGCCATCCTGAGGGCCCCGCAGGCCTTTTTCGAGGCCACACCCTCAGGGCGGGTCTTGAACCGCTTCAGCAAAGACGTGGACACAATAGACTCTCTCATTCCAGACAATATTGATATCTGGATGCGCACTTTCTGGTACACAGTAAATGTGCTGCTCGTATGCTCTGCCCTCACCCCTATGTTCCTCATAGTCATAGTGCCGTTAATGCTGTTCTATTGGTGGGTCCAGGTAAATAGGAACAAGTCTGCTAACTCATTAATACAGCATGCTAACATGTGTTGTTGTTGTTGTTATGTTCTAGCTGTCTTAGTGTTGTAGTTTTTACACCGTGTGGTTTGGTCATTCGGTTGTAGTCCGCTCAGGGAGTCGAGACTCTGGTGAACGTCGAGACTCGACTCACTGAACTGAACTGTTGCTGTTCTTTACCGAGACCTTCGTACAGTAACGTACAGTAATAGTACAGTATACCACAATCCACTCCTGATACAGTCATTCTGTCTCATATTTAATTATTATTATTATAAATTAGATTAGCAGTATAATAATTTGAGGAAAAGTAATAATTAATAATAATTCATTTTGCAATAACTACTACTACTACTACTACTAATTATTATTATTACTGTATAATTTATATTAATATAATTATTATATAATTTTCATGTCATTTTATTATTATTTATTATTATTAACAACAGCAATAACAATAGTGATAAATGATTGCAATAATTTATTAAATGATATAATACTACTAATAGTAATAATACTAATAATTATTCTAATTATTTTTATATAATTTAAAAAATTACTACAAGAAAATAATAATAATACATTATTGCAATAATTTGTTAAATTACATAATACTGATATTAATAATAATAGTTATAATAATGCTAATTATTTTTATTATATAATTTAATAAATTGCTACAATAAATTAATAATAACAATAATTATATCATGTCATTTACATGTCATTTTATTATTATTATTAACAGCAACAACAACAATAGTGATAAATTATTGCAATAATTTATTAAATGATATAATACTACTATATAATTCTACTAATAAAAGTAATAATAATTCTAATTATTTTTATTATATAATTTAATAAATTACTATAAGAAATTAATAATAATTATATTATTGCAATTTTGTTACATTACATAATACTGATATTAATAATAATAGTAATAATAATATAATTATTATTAACAACAACAGCTACAACAACAATATTGATAAATGATTGCAATAATTTATTAAATGATATAATACTACTAATAGTAATAATACTAATAATTATTTAATTATTTTTATATAATTTAAAAAATTACTACAAGAAAATAATAATAATACATTATTGCAATAATTTGTTAAATTACACAATACTGATATTAATAATAATAGTTATAATAATGCTAATTATTTTTATTATATAATTTAATAAATTGCTACAAGAAATTAATAATAACAATAATTATATCATGTCATTTACATGTCATTTTATTATTATTATTATTATTATTATTATTATTAACAGCAACAACAACAATAGTGATAAATTATTGCAATAATTTATTAAATGATATAATACTACTATATAATTCTACTAATAAAAGTAATAATAATTCTAATTATTTTTATTATATAATTTAATAAATTACTATAAGAAATGAATAATAATTATATTATTGCAATAATTTGTTACATTACATAATACTGATATTAATAATAATAGTAATAATAATAATAATTATTATTAACAACAACAGCTACAACAACAATATTGATAAATGATTGCAATAATTTATTAAATGATATAATACTACTACTAATAAGAATAGTAATAATAATTTTAATTATTATTATTATTATTGTGTAATTTAATAAATTACTACAAGAAATAATTATTATTATTATTATTACATCATTTACATGTAATTGTATTATTATTATTATTATTATTATATTAACAATAGCAATAACAACAATACATTATTGCAGTAATTTATTAAATCATATAATAGTACTAATACTAATATTAGAAATAATAATTCTAATTATTTTTATTGTGTAATTGAATAAATTATATAACTACTACATGTAATAATAATAATATTTCTATTAAAATTATAATATTTGATATGATTAAATATATTATTAATATGATGATGATAATGATCATTATATAATTTAAGTTTTTGCAATAATTTATTAAATTATATAGTTTAGTATTTGAAGTTTAGTTTAGTAGTATTTTAGTATAATTATATATAATACTAATGATAATTATATTATTTACTACAAAAAAAATAATAATAATAGTAATAATAATAATAATATTTTTTGCAATAATTTATTAAATGGTAATTTACAACTTATAATAATAATGTTTATTATTAATAATATTATTATTAAATATATCAATATATCATTTGATAAAATGTTACAATAAATTATTATTATTTTTAATTTTTTTAGTTAATAATATCATCAATGATTGTAGTAATAGTAGTAATAATAATAATAATTGTATTATAATTTAATTTAATAATATATATTTTTTATTATTATTGCATTTAATAAATTATTGCAATAACTTATGATTATTATTGTTGTTGTTAAATGTGGTATTTTGGTATACTGTACATCCCCCTATAGTGGGATGGCATGAATTTTGTGCAAAACCTAATATTCCATATTATCCAGTATGATGTACAGAAGGAGGGTGAAGAACAGTGTTTACAGTAGATCATACAGTAGTTTTGCAGTAGCAGCAGTGAATTCATTAGTCTTCTGATCATGGTTTTGAGGTGTTTTTCTGTGCTGAATGTCATCATTTCATCAGTTTAATCATTCATACGCTCTTTAACACTAACAGTGAAGTGTTAGCCGTCAGTACTAACGCAAGCACGCAGATTCAAGTGGACTTTAACTTGTACCTGACATGTACTTATTTTAATGGAAGAACTGAGATAATATATATATATATGTAACACAATAGAAGAGGATTTGGTGGTGATTCCGGCTGTTAACTCACTAATAATATTTAGGCTACTAACAATAGTGTTAAGTTCTTCTCAACCAGATGCTAATTACAAGATGAAAGAAAAACAGCATTACGGTTTAATAATGATGTTAATAGTGATGTTTCATAAGTTTATGGGCCTCGATCTGGTGTCGTTTCATTACGTCTAGTCAGATATTTTCTCTCTCCTAAATCTCATCGGTACTAAACCTCCAATCTCTCGTTGCATAACTGTAATTTTATCTTGCATCTCTCCTGATTGTCTTTTAATTTCACACACGGCATCTACTTTTGCTTAGTCTTTGCATGGCGCAAACTGGCTTTCTTAAACGCCCTTTATTTTCTGAGTGAATCTGAGTCACATGATGCAGCCAAAATATCAAATACATTCATAAAGATTATAATGATTATATACACAAACTCTGGAGTCATTCAGAAATGCTTGAAGCCAAACCAAACACTACAACATTACGATAGCGTTTGATCCCATTTATATTTGATCCCTGTTGTTTTTAAATATTTAAATAAGAGTAATTCATGTCATGCTTTCTGAAATATTGTTTGATTAAAAGTGCTGATGTGAGGATTCAAACTACACCAATAATGTGTAAATTAAAGATTGAACGTGTTTAATAGGGTTTGTCTCGATGAAGGAATATGTGGATTCGCAATATTTGATATTCATGATAATAATTTGATTGATCAAATTATTTCTATTTGCAATAAATGCTGTTCTTTTCAACTTTCTATTCATCAAAGAATCCTGAAAAATAAAATGTATCACAGTTTCCACAAAAATATGAAGCTGTTTTCAACACTGATAATAATCATAAATGTTTCTTGAGCATCAAATCATCATATTAGAATGATTTCTGAAGGATCATGTGACACTGAAGACTGGAGTAATGATGCTGAAAATTCAGCTTTGATCACAGGAATAAATTACACTTTACTATATATTCACTTAGAAAACAGTTATTTTAATTTGTAAAAATATTTCAAAATTTTACTGTATTTTTGATTAATTAAATGAGCATTTAAAAAAACCCATACTTTTAATCAAAGCATTTTTCTTTCAGGCATTTTCTCTTATTATAAATGATTTAATTAGTCTTAAACTGACCAAACATTCCTAGAGTTCAGACAAACCTGCAATATCAGCTTCATTTTAAAGCCAAAAACGGCTGAGAAATGTGTTTTGTGAATCCTCACTCATTTGCATATATGTATAAATCTTTAATATCATAGTATGTTGACTTGTTCTGTGTGTTTAACAGCAGAATGTTTGTTTCCTCCGTAGAGATTTTATGTCGCCACGTCTCGACAGCTTAAGAGACTGGAGTCTGTCAGTAGGTCTCCTATATATTCTCATTTTTCGGAGACCATCACGGGCACTAGTGTGATCCGCGCCTACGGGCGAAACGCTGCCTTTGTTCTCTTGAGCGATATGAAAGTGGATGAGAACCAAAAGAGTTACTACCCTGGTATCGTCTCCAACAGGTAGGTCCGGTCTCGCTCTCGTTCGGATGCATGCATTCCTGCAGATTTCCCAGCGTCTTCCATTCTTTACTGTGAACAGCTGATTTTTCTGTTCGGTCGCGCGAGTCGTGACAGTGTTGTGTTTGGGTGCGAACAGGTGGTTGGGGGTTCGAATCGAGTTTATCGGAAACTGCATCGTGTTGTTTGCTGCTCTGTTCGCTGCGGTCGGGAGGGACAAGCTCAGCCCCGGTCTGGTCGGTCTGTCTGTGTCCTACGCTCTGCAGGTAAAAACACCTTAAACTGCAGAATATCATGCAAACATACATATTTTTTTAAATATAACTACATCTCCTGATGCATTTCCACAAATAACATATAAGACTTTCAGGGTTAGTTCAGGCAAAAATGAAATTTCTGTCATTAATTATATGTCGTTCCACACCCGCAAGACCTTCGTTCACCTTCAGAACACAAATTAAGATATTTTTGATGAAATCCGAGAGGTATGTGACTCGTCTATATGTAATCAACACTTTCAAGGTCCAGAAAGGAACTAAAGACATCGTTAAAACAGTCATGTGACTGTCATGTGTTGGCCAGCGTCACACGCATGCGTCGTGCTGATCACATGACCAGCTTTGGCCAATACTGAGCCGGCGTTCGGACATAAACACGGAAGCTTCACTGCGTCACCTGCGTAAGATAATGACAGAAGAGAAGAGATTGATGAATAAAGTGGTTATTTTTGTTTTGTTTTTGCGCACGTCTCTTCATCTCAGCACAACATTGATAATAATCATAAATGTTTCTTGAGCAGCAAATCATCATATCAGAATGATTTCTGAAGGATCATGTGACACTGAAGACTGGAGTAATGATGCTGAAAATTCAGCTTTGATCACAGGAATAAATTACACTTTACTATATATTCACATAGAAAACAGCTGCTTTACATTATAATAATATTTTGTGATTTTTACTGTATTTTTAATCAAATAAATTCAGTTTCGATCACAGGAATAAATTACACTTTACTATATATTCACATAGAAAACAGCTGATTTACATTATAATAATATTTTGTGATTTTTACTGTATTTTTAATTAAATAAATTCAGTTTCGATCACAGGAATAAATTACACTTTACTATATATTCACATAGAAAACTGCTGATTTAAATTCTAATAATATTTCACAATTTTTACTGTATTTATGACTATAAGTGGAGCCTTGGTGAGCAGAAGAGACTCTTTCAAAAACATCTTAATTATTCCAGACTTATAGATTTATAGATTTAGCTGATGCTTTTGTGTAAAGTGGCTTACTATAGACGAGCATGAGCAATTTAGACAGAGCCAACAATGCCACATTTATTCTAAAGCAAGATTAGGAAACTGAAAAGTGAATATAATCACTGTAAGCGCCTGTATTCTACAACAACACTTGTTACTTCTACTCAATAGGTCACTATGTCCCTAAACTGGATGGTGAGGATGACCTCTGACCTTGAGAGCAACATAGTAGCAGTGGAAAGAGTGAAGGAGTATTCAGAGACACAGACTGAGGTACAGTTCAACAAACACACACTCATTCATACAGTATCAGCCATCATATAATCAGATATAATCATGACGCTAATGTGTGAATGAACGGCGCGGTTTCGTCTGATACACAAACTCTCACATGTGACGCTCACGTCTCAAGATATGAGGACATGAACTTCATCTCCACTTCACAAGCTTTTCACCGTTTCATTTGAGTAAAACTACCGTCAAATACACACTGAAACTGAAAGATCTTCACGACAAACCGTCAAAATAAAAGCTTTGATCACAGGAATAAATTACACTTTACTATATATTCACATAGGAAACAGTTAATTTAAATTGTAATAATATTTCACAATTTTTACTGTATTTTTGATCAATTAAATGCAGTTTTGGTGAGCAGAAGAGACTAAAAAACATTAAAAATCATACCAACCCCAAACCTTTGATCGATGTATGTCACTGTATTGTGCTTAATAAAATAAATGTTTTGTCATTAGAGTAAAGAAAGAAAAATTTAAACTAGGTCTTAAACTGACTAAACATTCCTAGAGTTCAAGACAAACCTGCAAAATTAGCTTGAAACAGTTTATTTTAAAGCAAAAAACAGCTTTAATAAATAAAAATAAAATAAATAAATAAATAAATAAAAGTTTGGTTTAACTTCCAGAAATTATGACAGAAATATATCACTACTGTATACTGAAATGTACTTCTCAAAGTAGTGATAATAATATTATTATTTCTAAGGAATGTCATTCACAACAAGATATTTATTTCATCCATGTTTTAAAGTTATACAGTTCTGTCTTATTTGACAAAAAATTAAAATGCAATGTTTTGTTATAAATTAAATGTTATATTTTCATAAAAGCTTGATTTAAATTTGTATATAATATAAAAATAATAAAACACAGAATCCTCAAAAAATAAATTGGAAATTTATGGAAAAAATAAAATGGATTTTATGGTAGCTACTCTGTGGAGTTAAATTGTGAACAAACAACTTTACATTCATTTTCAAGCTCTAACAAATATGTGGAAGCATTTCCTTAATCCATTAATGGTAAATGAATATCAGCCATCCCTAAAAAATTAACTAGTATCCAGTGTTGGGAGTAACGCATTACAAGTAACTTGAGTTACGTAATCAGATTACTTTTTTCAAGTAACTAGTAAGGTAACGCATTACTTTTTCAATTTATTTCACATTATAATAATGCATTTCCTTCAGCCTGAGGCTTATTCATTTCACTTTTGGTGTGGAATGGCCTTTACATTTTCCAAAAATATAACTTTTTTTGTTGTTAATGAAAAACAAACTAGCAAGCCCAGTCCAGGTGAGAAAAGTAATGCAAACGTAATGTAACTCATTACTTTTCATAAAAAGCAACTAAGTAACACAATTAGTTACTTTTTTAGGGAGTAACGCAATATTGTAATGCATTACTTTTAAAAGTAACTTTGCTAGTAACTGAGTAAGAAAAAAAAGTTTTTCTGACCTCATTGTTAGATAGTTGTTCTGGTTTTAAGCTCAAACTCACTTCATTTTGATTTTTTTTTTTTTTTTACGCATTACCTTTTCAATTTATAACAAAATATCTAAGTTACTTTTTTCAAATAAGTAACGTCTCGGTTACGTATGTAACCCTCGTTCCCTGAAGGAGGGAACGGAGACGTACGTCAGTAGTGACCGACGAATTGGGATATCGCTTAGAGAGCCCTATCAGCTTCGTGTAAACTAAAACAAGCCAATGGAATTGGCGTGCGATATTTGCATAATGCGCACCGCCCCCGACAGGTGTATATAAATAGGAAGCAGATGCAATCGCACTCTGTTTTTCGCTGAGGAGACAACTGGTGTCCGCACTACAGCGAGGGTACAGAAACTGTGGCGACGGGACGTACGTCTCCGTTCCCTCCTTCAGGGAACGAGGGTTACATACGTAACCGAGACGTTCCCTTTCAGTCGGTCACGTTCGACGTACGTCAGTAGTGACCGACGAATTGGGATCCCAACTAAAGCGCCACAGTTACGAAACCCCTTCCAGTGCCCAGCGCAAGCTCAGCCGCCCATAGCACCGGCTGGCGGTGAAGGGGGCGAGCTTACACCGAGAGAGTCTACTGCTGTCTAACCACTACCCACTAAGTAAACTAGACACACTGGGGAAGCGAACCCGAAGGGACGCTGCGGAGACCACTACCTACCCAATGGGGGAGGAGTTTACGTGGGAATACACATATGGACTGGCCCGGGGGGCAGTACGCATATGGAGTCCCTGGGATGGCTCCACCTGGTTAGGGGGAGACTCATCTGACAGGTGACAGCAGAGCTGGCTCTGCTAAGGGAAAGACACGGACTCGGCCCGTAGGGAGTTTTAAACCGTGGAAAATACACATATGGGACCGCTCACGTAGAGGGGTCACGACATATGGGCCCCAGCCAACAGACAGCGTCAGCGACGGATGTAGGCCTGGCATCAGACACTCCGCAATGTCCGAGCCGAAGGGGGAGGCGGAGGAGCTCGACAGGGTTCGCCAAGCGGGGAACACGACTGGAGAGAAGTATGCACGTATCCGGCCAGTGGCGGGAATGGCATTGCAAGCCGACACTTAGAGTGGGTACAACACGTCTACCGACTAGTGGATGCGAGTACACGTGAAGATACCGGCTCTACACGTAGGCTATAAAACCTAGCGAACGTGTTGGGTGTCGCCCAGCCCGCAGCTCTACAAATATCTGTCAGCGAGGCGCCATGAGCCAGCGCCCAGGAAGAGGCCACCCCTCTGGTGGAGTGGGCTCTCAACCCGAGCGGGCAAGGCACGCCCTGGGAATCATACGCCAAGGCGATGGCATCCACTATCCAGTGGGCCATCCTCTGCTTGGAGACAGCCTTTCCCTTCTGCTGGCCTCCGTAACAGATGAAGAGCTGATCTGAGGTCCTGAAGCTTCGCGTTCTATCCACGTAAACGCGCAGAGCGCGGACGGGACAGAGCAAAGCTAGGGCTGGGTCTGCCTCCTCCGAGGGCAGCGCTTGCAGGTTCACTACCTGATCTCTGAAGGGAGTGGTAGGAACCTTGGGCACGTATCCAGGCCGGGGTCTCAGGATGACGTGAGAATCACCGGGCCCGAATTCTAGGCACGTTTCGTCGACCGAAAATGCATGCAGATCCCCTACCCTCTTCAGGGAAGCCAATGCAACCAGAAGAACCGTCTTAAGAGACAATAGTTTCAGGTCGACTGATTGCAAAGGCTCAAAGGGATGACCCCGGAGAGCTGTGAGAACCAGGGTCAAATCCCAAGAGGGTACGGAGGAAGGGCGAGGAGGATTTAATCTCCTCGCTCCCCTCAGGAATCTGACGATCAGATCGTGTTTCCCCAGGGACTTACCCTCAACTGCGTGGTGATGTGCGGCGATAGCGGCAACATACACCTTCAGGGTGGAGGGAGACAGCCTTCGCTCCAACCCTTCTTGCAGGAAGGAAAGCACGGATCCGACCGAACATGATCGGGGGTCCTCTCGGCGAGAGGCGCACCATTCGACGAACAGGTTCCACTTCAACGCATAGAGACTCCTAGTGGAAGGAGCTCTAGCGGAAGTGATGGTGTCTACAACCGCTTGCGGGAGATCACTCAGAACCTCCGCATCCCGTCCAGGGACCACACGTGGAGGTTCCATAGGTCGGGACGCGGGTGCCACAGGGTGCCCCGTCTCTGAGTCAGGAGGTCCTTCCTCAGAGGAATCGGCCAGGGAGGGCCTGTCGCGAGGAGAATGAGGTAAACAGGTCTACCTGGGCCTCGCCGAAACGCTGCCAAATCAGCTGGACCGCCTGGGGGTGGAGCCGCCACTCGCCCGCAAGTGGAGGCTGCCGTGACAGCTCGTCGGCTGCACGGTTGAGCACACCTGGGACATGAGTGGCCCGAAGGGACCTCAGATACTTCTGACTCCACAACAAGAGATGGCGGGCGAGTTGCGACATGCGACGGGAGCGTAGACCACCTTGACGGTTGATGTACGCAACGGCCGCAGTGCTGTCTGAGCGGACTAGAACGTGCTTGCCTGACAACAGCTTCTTGAAGCGGGCCAGCGCAAGACGTACCGCTAGCAACTCGAGGCAATTGATATGCCAATGCAGCTGAGGCCCCGTCCAAAGACCTGCCACTGCATGCCCGTTGTACGTGGCCCCCCATCCCGTGGCAGAGGCATCTGTGGAGACCACAGCGTGCCTGGACACTTGTTCGAGGGGTACTCCGGCCCGCAGGAACGAAGGGTCCGACCACCGGACAAGGGTGCGACGGCAGCTCGGTGTCACGGGGACACGGAGCGTGCCGCACTGCCACGCCCATCTCGGGACCCGGCCGCGGAGCCAGTGTTGAAGCGGTCTCATATGAAGCAATCCGAGCGGCGTGACCGCGGCTGCAGATGCCATATGCCCCAGGAGCCTCTGAAAATCTTTCAGTGGAACCGCTGTCCTGCGCTTGAGCGAACTCAGGCAGTTCAACACCGACTGGACGCGCG
Organism: Megalobrama amblycephala; assembly: GCF_018812025.1. Classification (NCBI taxonomy): domain Eukaryota; kingdom Metazoa; phylum Chordata; class Actinopteri; order Cypriniformes; family Xenocyprididae; genus Megalobrama; species Megalobrama amblycephala. Next base: position 843,751 of record NC_063063.1, on the reverse strand, counting down.
CCTCGGTGAGACGCGCAGTCCGTGCAACCGAGTCTAGCTCGAGACCGAGATAAGAGATCCTCTGCCCGGGGGCGAGTTTGCTCTTGTCCCAGTTGACCCGAAGACCCAACCGGCTGAGGTGAGCTAAAACCATGTCCCTGTGTTCGCACAACTGCTCTCGCGAGCTGGCCAGGATCAGCCAGTCGTCGAGATAGTTGAGAATACGAACGCCCTGTTCCTTGAGGGGAACAATGGCCGCCTCCGCAACCTTCGTAAAGACGCGGGGTGACAGGGCCAGCCCGAAGGGTAGGACTTTGTACTGATATGCCCGACCCTCGAACGCAAACCGGAGGAAGGGTCTGTGTCGAGGCAGAATCGAGACATGAAAGTACGCGTCCTTCAGGTCTATTGCTGCAAACCAATCCCGGGGACGGACGCATTCGAAAATGCGTTTCTGCGTGAGCATCTTGAACGGCATCTTGTGAAGATACCGGTTCAGGACGCGCAGATCCAGGATTGGCCGTAGCCCACCACCCTTCTTTGGTACAATGAAGTAGGGGCTGTAGAACCCCGACTTCATATCGGCTGGAGGGACCGGCTCGATTGCATCCTTCGCCAGGAGGACAGCAATCTCCGCCCGGAGAACAGGTGCACACCCCTGAAAACCGGGGGACGCCGGGCGAACTGAATCGCATAGCCGAGTCTGATAGTGCGAATGAGCCAGCGGGACGGGCTGGGAAGCGTGCTCCACGCCTCCAGACTCCGAGCCAGCGGGACCAAAGGCACCACAGACGCACCGGGGGTGGGGCAGCAAGGCAGAGAGGGACCCGACTCGGACGGCATGGGAGCGGCCCGGAGTGAGGTCGGACTCTGCGAGGCAGCAGTGCGAATGGGAGACGGCGCACGGGACGCGGTCTGCGCCACCACACTGTCGCCTACTGGCGAAATGGGAGGGGGTTGCGAGTGGCGAGGCGGGGCCTGGCACACTGGCAAACGCGCCCTCTTGTGACCTGGAGTTTGAGGAAACTGCTCTTTTTGTGGCAAAGTGGGTACCGCTGGACTCCGGAGAGCCAGCGGCGGTAGATGGACAGACGCCACAAAATCCCCCCGGCCCTCCTCCGGGGGTGGGAGAGCAGATGGAATACTCTCCCGAAGGGCAGGAACCTTCCGCTCCAGGTCGCCCGTCTCAGGGCCGAGTTTTCCCACGTCCGCGACCGGCACCCTGCTGTTTGGCTGGTGTAGGCTGCTGCTTTGCCGACTTAGCAGGGGCGGAGGAAGACGCAGGCGGGCGCCCTCGGCGACGAGCGGGCTGAGGCTGAGCCACGGGCGGCTGGGTGGAGGCAGCAGCGGACCGCCGTGGCATGACATGTCTGATAGCCTCAGCCTGCTTCTGTGCAGCGGAGAACTGTTGGGCACAGCTCTCCACCGCGTCGCTGAAAAGGCCGACCGGAGACACGGGGGAATCCAGGAACCGATGTTTGTCGGTCTCCCTCATGTCTGCCAAGGTCAGCCAGAGGTGGCGTTGCTGGACTACCAGAGTAGACATCGCCTGGCCAACAGAACGCGCTGTCACCCTCGTTGCCCGGAGGGCAAGGTCAGTGGCAGCGCGCAGCTCCCCAAGCAGCTGTTGGTCAGGACCTTCCTGGGGCATCTGCGACAGCGCTTTTGCCTGATAGACCTGCAAAAGGGCCATCGCGTGCAGGGCAGAGGCAGCCTGCCCACAGGCACTGTAAGCTTTCTCAGTCAGACCGGCTGAGAATTCACAGGCCTGGGACGGGAGACGCGGCTCACCGCGCCCGCCAGCGGCCGTTGGACACAACTGCATCGCAACAGACCGCTCGACTGGCGGGAGCTTCGCGTACCCCCTGGCTTCCCCGCCGTCCAGGGAGGTGAAGGCGGACGAGGGACCAGGCCCTGTACGAGCCCCATACGGAGCTTGCCAAGACCTGGTCACCTCATCGTGTACTTCCGGGAAGAAAGGCATTGGGGCGGGACGCTGGATTTGACCAGCGCGACCCCCCCCCCAAGTACCAATCGTCCAACCGAGATGGGCCGGGACAGGGTGGAGGGTTCCACTCAAGCCCGACGCACAAGGCGGCCCGGGAGAGCACAGCCGTGAGCTCGGGATCCGACTCGGGCCACGCTACCGTCCCGGGCGGCAGCGCGTCCGGATCTTCCTCCCCCGAGGACTCAGGCTCACCTTCCGATGCAGCAGTCGACATCCGATCCGCCGCCGGCACACCAAAGGTAACGGCTGGACAGTCCGTAGAGGGCCCAGCGGAAACCAACGGTGGCACGATGGGTTGCGGTGCTGATGAGGCGGCAGGGGCCCGAGGAGCGTTTCCGCTCGGCGGGGAAGCCCTGACCGTAAGCCTCAGGTCACCCTTCCTATACACCGCCGAACCGTCATTCCGGCCCGGGCCGGAAAAAACGGTCGAACGGGGCACAGGGGAGGGGGCCCCCGCTTCCTGAGACTTCAGGAAGGAGAGTCTCGACCTCAGCACCGCGATAGTCATGTTCCCGCAATGGGAACATGAACCATTCACAAAAGCTGCTTCAGCGTGCTGAATGCCCAAACACGAGATGCAACGATTGTGCCCATCAGCAGGGACCAGGGAACGACCGCACCCATTAACGCACAGACGAAATGACATACTGTCAGGGTTCGTCTGTAAAGCTCTTTTAGAAGGGGAAAACAGTCAACTCGCTCGTGCCGAAGCACACAGGGAGTGACGCGATGTGCCAGGTACACCACTCCCTGGACACAACGAGGAACCGGCCCAAATCGCAACACACACACTTTCACTCTAGGCGTGTGCTGTGAAAACAGCAGTTGAGAGCTATAGCTCGGATCCTCGGGAGCTCGCGACCTCGCTGTAGCACCGTTACACCGGCACACACGGCTTGCTGTGAATCCTCTTCGAGGCAGTTTAGTTCACACAAACAGTCTTCTTAAACAGGACACCACTGAATGGCTCCGAAGCGAAAGACAGAGTGCGATTGCATCTGCTTCCTATTTATATACACCTGTCGGGGGCGGTGCGCATTATGCAAATATCGCACGCCAATTCCATTGGCTTGTTTTAGTTTACACGAAGCTGATAGGGCTCTCTAAGCGATATCCCAATTCGTCGGTCACTACTGACGTACGTCGAACGTGACCGACTGAAAGGGAACACCGGTTACTTTGTTTTCACATGTGCAGAGGCGTGGTGTGTGAACATGATGTTATTGAACGAGAACATGCATCTGCTCATCTCACTTGCATGAAAACATTCAGTATTCCTCAAAATGAATAAAAACTGTGAAATACAATCTCAGAATTTTAAGGAAACCTGTAATAATTAAATACAATATATTACACAATTATACTTTATGTATTTAAAGGGTTAGTTCACCCAAAAATGAAAATAATGTCATTAATTACTCACCCTCATGTCGTTCCACACCCGTGAGACCTTCGTTCATCTTCAGAACACAAATTAAGATATTTTTGATGAAATCCGATGGCTCAGTGAGGCCTGAGCAATGACATTTGCTCTCTCAAGATCCATTAATGTACTAAAAACATAAAGACACAAAAGATTCATAACGCTCCGAAGCTTCCTGAAGCAGTGTTTTGAAATCGGCCATCACTAAATAAGTTGTTATTTTGTGTTTTTGGCGCACCAAAAATATTCTCGTGGCTTTATAATATTAATATTGAACCACTGTACTCACATGAACTGATTTAAATATGTTTTTAGTACATTAATGGATCTTGAGAGAGGAAATGTCATTGCTGGCTATGCAGGAGCCATCGGATTTCATCAAAAATATCTGAATGAATATGATGAATGAAGGTCTTATGGGTGTGGAACGACATGAGGGAGAGTAATTAATGACATTATTTTCATTTTTGGGTGAACTAACATCAGAATCTCACTTTATGAACCAATGTCTTTGCTGCTGACCTTCAATGATCTAATTCAACCATACTAATGAGCAAAAATGACTTTAGATTGGATTTAGATATAAGAGTGTTGAACTTTCTTCTCCTGTATCTTCTTCTTCTGCAATCCAGAATGGCAGCACAGCTGAAAGGTTTGTTTGAGCTGCGCCCTCTACTGTACAGGCGTAAATATGCATTTCCTTCAGCCTGAGGCTTATTCATTTCACATTTGGTGTGAAAGGGCCTTAACATTTGCCATTGTTGTTATTAAAAAACAAACTAGCAAGCCCAGCCCAGGTGAGAAAAGTAATGCAAAAGTAATGTAAGGCGTTACTTTTCGTAAAAGTCACGCAATTAGTTACTTTTTTAGGGAGTAACGCAATATTGTAATGCATTACTTTTCCCCAACAATGCATTTTTTTTTTTACATATTTATTATGAAATAACTCACTTCATTATCTCACTTATCTTCAGTCATTTCGCTTCTCAAATAAATGTATCTTGATTTAAGAATGTTTAGATATTTGTGCCGGAAAACGATAAAAATGCTGAGGAAGAACATCATTTTTTTGTAGTTTATTCTGGCCACAAACTGACCTGTCTATAGCAAGAGCTCGTTTGATGTAAAACATTAACCTCGACCCTTGATTTCTCTAGGCTCCATGGGTAGTGCAGGATAAACGTCCTCCGCCAGACTGGCCTCCGGAGGGAAACGTGGAGTTTGTGGACTACAGCGTGAGATATCGAGAGGGACTGGACCTGGTGCTGAGGAACATCTCTCTGAAGGTCAAAGGAGGAGAGAAGGTGAGGAGCTTGCATCTGTTTCCTCAACGACTTCACATCCCTGCCAGTTTTCCATCTGTTTAAAGGAATAATTCACCCAGAAATGAAAATTCTGTCATTTACTCCCACTCAAGTAACCCGTATAAATGTCTTTGTTCTGCTGAACACAAGAATGTTTGTAACCGAACAGATCTCGCCCCCCATTGACTACCGTCGTTTTTTTTTTCCTACAGATCGGCATCGTGGGAAGGACAGGAGCTGGAAAGTCCTCGATGACTCTGTGTCTGTTCCGTCTGCTGGAGGCGGCGGACGGAGAGATCGTGATTGACGATGTGAAGATCTCTGAGATCGGCCTTCATGACCTCCGATCCAAACTCACCATTATCCCTCAGGTCGGTCTTTTCTCCGGCTTTGTTGGTGCTAGAGCATCTGTTTTAATTTAAGCACAGCTTGAAAATGGTGTTTACTGCGATATTAGCACTGCACTCATGATGGGTCAGCAGAAAAAGCTCATTTCCACATTCAGAGCCATAAAGCAGTTGATAGTGTTTTTTCTGCTGGCAGTCGAGGAGGCCAGAGCACTAAACGGCGCTAATTAGCCTGTTCAACTCAAAACACAATCGAGACTAATGGCCTGTTAGTTTGTGTCCAGATTATTAACATTGTGCTTGTTTGTTTTCTCTGTTTTCTCTAGTAAAATCTGTTCTTAACCTCATTTCACCTTTTAACAGATACTAAAATGCTGCCGTGTGATTTCATGTGTTTTGCTCAGCGTTAGCAAGCGTTCACTGTTCACAGCTCAACTGTAGGGGTTTAAAAATGCTATATATATATATATATTGCTAAAAAAATAAATAATTTTAAAATCCTTGCTGTTTAAAAAAATGTGTAAATATGTAATTTATTAAAGTAATGTATCTTTCCAGAAAACAAAAAATTATATATATATATATATATATATATATATATATATATATATATTACAATTTTATTATTATTATTATTTTACAAATGTGTGAATATGTAATTTTCGTATTAAAAAGTAATGTATCTTTCCAGGAAAAAAATTATAAAATTTAAATTTTAAATATATATATATATTATATATACATTGTTAAAAAATTTAATAATTTTAAAATCCTTGCTGTTTAAAAAAATTTGTAAATATGTAATTTATTAAAGTAATGTATCTTTCCAGGAAACAAAAAATAATAAAATTAAAATTTTAATTCAATAAATGTATATATATATATATATATATATATATATATATATATATATATAAATTAAAATTTTATTATTATTATTATTATTAAAATTTTATTATTATTATTATTATTATTATTTTTTTATAAATGTGTGAATATGTAATTTTTGTAAAGTAATGTATCTTTCCAGGAAAAAAAAAAATATTTTAAATAATTATATATATTATAATTATATTATATATTTTATATATTAATATATAATATATATATATATATATATATATATATATATATATATATATATATATATATATATATATATATATAAAATTTAAAATTAAAATGTTATTATTTTTCCCCCTTATTTCTGGCCTGATACATTGCTAAAAATTAAATCATTTTAAAATCGTACTGTTTAAAAAATGTGTAAATATGTATGGATATATATATAATTTTATAATATGTTATATTTATCAAATATATTAATGTTGTTACATGTTTAATTAACTTGCATTAATAGCAAGAAATTGTGCTGTTGAAAGTATTTAATTTATATATAGAATTAATTTATAATAATTCAAATGTAATATTTAACTCAGTATTGTTTTACTTGGTGACATAAAAAACAAAGTACTAAAAACACATATATATATTCAACACTGGTCATTCTGAGAGTTGAGTCCTGCCGTTTATATTGATTCATGCTGATGATACTTACATTTTGTGATATAAGTGAGTTTATTTTGAATTGAAGTGTTTTTTGCTGTACGCATACTGTCGCGCAGGACTTCATCTCACCTGCGTGATCCATCTGTGTTTGCAGGAACCTGTTCTTTTCTCTGGGTCTCTGCGGATGAACCTCGATCCCTTTGATAAATACAGTGATGAAGAACTATGGAAAGCTCTGGAACAGTCTCATCTGAAGAAGTTTGTGAGCAATCAGTCTGCAAAACTGGACCTGGAGTGCTCCGAAGGAGGAGAAAACCTGAGGTACGTGGAATAATACAGCTATTTATGGCTGGGCGTTATATCATATCATTACATTATCGCATCATAACATAATAATTGTCGTTCTAAGGCAAAAAATATAACTTTTTTCTAAGCTAAATCATAAAGCCCTAATTTATTCTCATTTCCGTTCTATACACTACCAGTCTAATGTTAGGAATAATTAAGATTTTTTTGAAAGAAGTTTCTTCTGTTCACCCAAGCTGTATTAATATGCTCAAAAATACAGAAAAAAATGTGAAATAGTTTTACAATGTAAATCAGCTGTTTTCTATGTGAATATATAGTAAAGTGTAATTTATTCCTGTGATCAAAGCTGAATTTATTTGATTAAAAATACAGTAAAAATCACAAAATATTATTATAATGTAAATCAGCTGTTTTCTATGTGAATATATAGTAAAGTGTAATTTATTCCTGTGATCGAAAGTGAATTTATTTGATTAAAAATACAGTAAAAATCACAAAATATTATTATAATGTAAATCAGCTGTTTTTTATGTTAATATATAGTAAAGTGTAATTTATTCCTGTGATCGATACTGAATTTATTTGATTAAAAATACAGTAAAAATCACAAAATATTATTATAATGTAAATCAGCTGTTTTTTATGTGAATATATAGTAAAGTGTAATTTATTCCTGTGATCGATACTGAATTTATTTGATTAAAAATACAGTAAAAATCACAAAATATTATTATAATGTAAATCAGCTGTTTTTTATGTGAATATATAGTAAAGTGTAATTTATTCCTGTGATCAAAGCTGAATTTATTTGATTAAAAATACAGTAAAAATCACAAAATATTATTATAATGTAAATCAGCTGTTTTCTATGTGAATATATAGTAAAGTGTAATTTATTCCTGTGATCAAAGCTGAATTTTCAGCATCATTACTCCAGTCTTCAGTGTCACATGATCCTTCAGAAATCATTCTAATATGATGATTTGATGCTCAAGAAACATTTATGATTATTATCAATGTTGAAAAGTGTATTTGCCTGTAAATGTGTTGCATTATGATCATATATATATATGTATATATAAAGCCTGCTGGTCTCTGTTCAGTGTTGGTCAGCGGCAGCTGGTGTGTTTGGCTCGAGCTCTGCTGAGGAAGACCAGAATCCTCGTCCTGGATGAAGCTACGGCCGCTGTCGACCTGGAGACCGACGATCTCATCCAGTCCACCATCCGCACACAGTTTGAGGACTGCACCGTTTTCACCATCGCTCACAGACTCAACACCATCATGGACTACACCAGGTGCCGTAAACACACAAATATCTGAACCGATTACACCAGTGCCATTTCTGTGAAGTGCGTTTCTGCACACATCGAATGCAAAAGTGAATGAATTGCATGCTCTTCTCTTGTCACAGAGTGCTTGTTTTGGACAAGGGACAGATCGCAGAGTTCGACACGCCGGTGAATCTGATCGCTCAGAAAGGAATATTTTTTGGCATGGCTAAAGACGCGGGGTTGGCGTGAAGCGTTACGCTGTAATAAAGCCGCAGTGCCTTCACACAGTATCAGACACAACGCCAGTGAATGTGGATTTTTTTGTTTTCACTCAGCAGCAAGCTACATCCAGGATCTTTTGTTGTTTTTTACATTATTGTTTTTTCTATAACTACAGTGCCACTGTTACTGAGTGAGTCAGTTGAAGCAGTCTATTTTTGTACTGTATTATTTAAGTCACTTTTTGAAGTTGTTCATAGGGAAGATTTACTGCTCAGTTACGTGCGCGATTCCTTTTGTAAACCAAATCTGTAAAAACTTGAATTCTGTTACCAGAATTGGAGTATTGTTGGATTTATTAAAAAAGTAATACTGTTTCTATGTGCATTTCATGAGTTCTGTGTCCAAAAGCTATTTTTGGTTGTCTCTGAAGTTTTTTTGGTTTTTTTACCAGAGTAATAGCATATAATAAAACAGCTGAACAATTGTGCCATATATATAATTTATGATATTTATGATTTTTTGGACAAACCATTCAGAAGTTATAACCAAAAAAAGCAATTTTTCGTATCTCCAGAACAGTAGGTGGCGCTGCACCGAAACCCAGCATGCTACCTCAGTTCATGCATGTGATGACATGGACCAAGTTTAGTCTGAATATGATAAAGTGTTGAGGAGATAAAGCCATATTTTTGCAAGCATTACATAGAATTTGTTTGCGTGTTTTTTGAAAACGGTTTGACAATAACTTTTTGTCGGCATGGTCTGAAGATGATCTGGTTCAATTTTCGTAAAAATTGTAGAAATAATGGCCTTGGAGGAGTTCGAAAATGGTGCAGCCGAATCGTCAAGAGCCAAGGAATCAGAGGGAACAAGAATTTTATTTCTAGGTCTTACAGTTCAAAAGTTATTAGCATAAACGTGAGTGCAAATTTGGACAGCTGGTGGCGCTATGACGTCATTTTCCGTCATGAGAATTTTTCCGCCATTTTGAGTTTTCAAAAAAAAAAAAAAATTATTTCGAACTCCTCGATTGCTTCGATTTTCACGAAAAATTAACCAGATCATCTTCAGTCCATGCCGACAAAAAGTTATGGAATTCAAGTCGATTTGTTAAACCGTTTTCAAAAAACACGCAAACAAATTCTATGTAGCGCTTGCGAAAATAGACGTAAGGCTGTATCTCCTCAATGCTTTATCGTATTCAGACCAAACTTTGTCCATGTCATCACATGCACATGAACTGAGGTAGCATGCTGCGTTTCGGTGCAGCGCCACCTACTGGTCCGGAGATATGAAAAATGATATCCGATTTTTCCATATTGGCCATTTTGGGCATCGGACATTTTGAATTTTGTGGTAAAATGCTGTATTTTATGAACACATTAGCATATCGTTACGAAACTCGGCATGGGTCGTCGGCACCATGTCCTGACAGTACTCAAAAAGTTTTGGGGCATGACTATATTGATCTATTGTAATGCAACTGGTCTCAATAGATTTCTTGGGTCATGCCAAGAACATAGATACCAATTTTGCCATAGTCAGCCGAACTTCCTGTCCGCCATTTTGTTTTTCTTTAAAAACCTACTTTTTGAACTCCTCCTAGACCATAGCTCTGATTTTCACGAAAATTGAACCAGATCATCTTCAGACCATGCCGACAAAAAGTTATTTGTCAAACCGTTTTCAAAAAACATGCAAACAAATTCTATGTAGCGTTAGTGAAAATAGACGTAAAGCTGTATCTCCTCAACGCTTTATCGTATTCAGACCAAACTTTGTCCATGTCATCACAAGCATGACCTGAGGTTACATTCTGCGTTTTGGCACGACGCCACCTACTGGTCTGGAGATATGAAAAATGGCTATGTTTGCTTTTTAAAAAGTGGTTAGATTCGTTAGATTCGGGGCGTCATGCCAAGTCGAATGATATCCAATTTTCTCATATCAACCATTTTGAATTTTGTTGTAAAATGCTATATTTTACGAACACATTAGTGTATCATTACAAAGTATAATGTATCATTACATAGCTGGCCGAACTTCCTGTCCACCATTTTGCTTTTCTTTAAAAACCTACTTTTTCGAAATCCTCCTAGACCATAGCTCTGATTTTCACAAAAATTGAACCAGATCATCTTCAGACCATAACAACACAAATGTATGGAATTCGAGTCGATTTGCTAAACACGCAAACAAATTCTATGTAGTGCTTGCGAAAATAAACGTAAAGCTGTATCTCCTCAACACTTTATCGTATTCAGACCAAACTTTGTCCATGTCATCACAAGCATGACCTGAGGTTACATGCTGCATTTCGGCATGACGCCACCTACTGGTCCTGAGAAATGAAAAATGGTTATTTTTGCGTTAGATTCGGGGCATCATGCCAAGTCGAATGATATCCAATTTTCCCATATCGGCCATTTTGGGCATCGGCCATTTTCAATTTTGTCGTAAAATGCTACATTTTATGAACACATTAGCGTATCGTTACGAAACTTGGTATGGGTTGTTGGCAACATGCCCTGACAGCACTCAAAAAGATTCAGGGCAGCGCCACCTTGTGGTCAAAAGTTATAATGAATTTTACATAAATGCTAATAACTTTTGATTATATTAAACTATGGTAATGAAACTGTTTTCAAAAAACATGCAAACAAATTCTATGTAGCACTTGTGAAAATAGACGAAAGGCTGTATCTCCTTTGACCAAACTTTGTCCATGTCTTCACAAGCATGAACTGAGGTTACATGCTGTGTTTCGGCGCAGCGCCACCTACTGGTCTGGAGATATGAAAAATGGATATTGCTTTTTTAAAAGTGGTTAGATTCGTTAGATTCAGGGTGTCATGCCAAGTTGAATGATATCCAATTTTCCCATATAGGCCATTTTGAATTTTGTCATAAAATGCTGTATTTTATTTTATTATTATTTTATATATATTGCTGTAATATATTATTACATAGTTGGTGGAGCTTCCTGTCCGCCATTTTGTTTTTGTTTAAAAATCTACTTTTTCGAACTCCTCCTAGACTGTTGCTCCGATTTTTAGCAAAATCTAAATGTATCATCTTCAGTCTGTGCTGACAAAAAAATTATGGATTTCGTGTCGATAGACAAAAGCGTTTTTATATGATCTTAATAGGTCTTTAATTGCTCATTATTGCAGTCAGTCTGATGCTCCCAGCCATGTTGGCATGACTTATCATGACTTCTTTTATGCTTGGAAGTTAAATTATTGTTTACTAAAATATTACTATATAGAAATTAAATATTCCTACACACTATTCCAACTTGAAAAGAGTGTCAAAATTTGTTCAGTAATGTTCAGGCATTTACCATTTATCCGTAGGTGTGCAATGTTTTTTGATTACTAACATATTACTAAAATCTCTTCTTCAGCCACTGATGTAAAGTTTACCTGAATTCACCCTACAGATCTTCAGTAGTATATTACATCTGGCCACTAGAGGGCGTGCCTCAGAGACATCAGTCATGCAGTGAAGCACATGCTGCCTTTCCTTTTCTTGAATTGAGGCAAAACATCAACTAATGCTGTTCATAATTTAATCACCTCTTACTGAAGACGCTCATGGTTTTAGCAGTAGGTTAGTGCACACTTCACGTTAAACTGTTGAGTCTTTAAGTGCTTGCAATGTGAAATGTGAATGTATGAAAATCTGCTGCAATAGATGCAACATAAAGCAGGTCAAAGGGTGTCATTCCTCTCATACTGGACGCAGCTGCTGTCTGTCTTACTGTAAACACCTTGAGGATCAAGATCTTCACAACAGAACAGGGTGAATGTGAAGTACAGAGATCTGCAGAACAAGCCACCACAAATTGATTTCATTATAGCTGAATAAAGATATGGAACAGATTTAATGAATCTATCATGATCATAATTTGTTGAGATTGACTTTAATCTCTTTATGTTTGGAGTTCTAAAGCCACAAATGATTTACATGTAAATATACACTAAAGTTTGGGGTCGGAATGTTTTTGAAAGAAGTTTCTTCTGTTCAGCAAGGCTGCATTTATAAAAATGTGAAATATTATTGCAGTGTAAATCAGCTGTTTTCTGTGTGAATATATAGTAAAGTGTAATTTATTCCTGTGATCAAAGCTGAATTTTCAGCATCATTACGCCAGTCTTCAGTGTCACATGATCCTTCAGAAATCATTCTAATATGATGATTTGCCGCTCAAGAAACATGATTATTATCAATGTTGAAATATATTTTAGTGGAAACCGTCACACATTTTATTTTTTCAGGATTCTTTGATGAATAGAAAGTTCAAAAGAACAGCATTTATTTGAAACAGAATCTTTTGTAACATTATAAATGTCACTTTTGATCAATTTAATGCATCCTTAATGAATTATAGTACTATTTTCCATCATTAAAAAAAATTATCTTTTTGAACGGTAGTGTATTTGAAAATTAAATTTGAAATAATTATTTTATTTTCCTTTTAATTTAATTAAATAATCAGTTTAGGAAAAGTCATGAAGAAAAAGTCATCTGATAATCTTAGTACCATTGATATTCTATTAATATTTTTAATTACATTTTATTTTTGTAATTTTCATATTTTAATTTAATTTTTAAGTAATAAAATACATGTTTTTATATTTTATTTTTTATTTTTTTCCATTATTATTTTTTATTTTTTTTTTTACTTTTACTTTTAGTTATAGTTTTACTTAATGATAATGACCCTGTACTTGAGTTATATATATATTTCCAGAGTGGATTATCCCCCCTGGATGAATTTCAGTTTCCACTTATATCGGTGAAAATGCACCAAACTCGGGTTCAAAAAAGGCTCCCTGAGTTCAGGGCGGTCCGGTTCAGGAGATACAGCCGGACAAAGGCATAGCTATATGTTGACCGCCCAGGATCTATCAACTCTGGGCTTTTTGGTTCGAAAGGGCCCCTCAAGATCTAATATCAACCCAAGTTTGAAGCTCCTAGGCAGCTGCATCGCAAACTTATAGCTGTTCAAAGTTCCGACTCGAATAAATTACTATATATATATATATATATATAATCCGATCAGGGATAACATTATGACCACCTTCATAATATTGTGTTGGACCCCTCTTTCTGCCAAAACAGCCCTGATCCGTCGAGGCATGGACTCCTCTAGACCCCTGAAGGTGTGCTGTGGGATCTGCACCAAGATGTTAGCAGCAGATCCTTTAAGTCCTGTAAGTTGTGAGGTAGATCCTCCATGGATCGGACTTGTTTGTTCAGCACATCCCACAGATGCTCGATTGGATTGGATCAACTTTGAGGACAAAATGTTCACTTGCTGTAAATATATAATGTCTGTGGAGTCTCTCTGACTTTCAGCTCTACCTCATTCCGTATGTCAAACTCTTCAGTAATGAAATTGCCCAACTGAATGACACAAGCACACAAAATTCCCTCCACAACTCGTTTCGGCTCACGATGCAAGCTTAATCACGAAGAATCTCCCGGAGGCAGAAAAAAAAATCCCAGATCTTTAAATATCCTCGTCATGTGGTTCCCCGCAAATGACAAACATTGGCAAGGCCGCAAGGATCCTAACAGGAGGGCTGTTTATTCCCGCTCATCTCCAAACAAGACGCCTCACGCTCGGAGCTGGAGATCTGAGTGTTGGCTGTCCTTTAATGTCATTTTCTTAATTAGGATCAGTGGTGTTACTTCATTTAAAGAGTGCTGTCTCACCCGCCGCCCTGCTGACAGGTGATGGACTCTGAAGGATGGATTCGCTGTAAAGTGCGAGTTTCGCTCCTTCAGGCTGAGAACATGAAATATGGATGAATTTGGGTTTGGCTCTTCCTCTTTACCTGCCTGATCACTTCATGCTGCGGGCAGAAAGATTTGAGAAGGGGCGTGTGTGTTTCGATGGACCGGTGACAAAGCAAGATTCGTCTCCGGTGTAAAAACAAAGCGCTGGTTTGTCTTTAAAGGCTAATTTATCTTCACACTGTCAGCGCATTTCCCAATTTAGATGAATGTGATTTCTGGTGTGGAAGTTGTTTTCTGGGAAATAAAGTCGTGCAAGGGTTGGGCCCTGAGAATATGAGCACATGACATGCTGATTTCATACAGAAAACAACATGGTTACGTGCAGCCAGTGTTTCAGCATCTGCAGACGTGTGGAGTGTGTGTTTGCTGTGGTGAAAACACTTATTTAGAAACGTAATATAGAGTTTCTCAACCGGCGACCCATAAATGGGCCACAAAACCGTTTTTGATGGGCTGCTCCTGCGAAGTGTGAAATAACAACAAAACACTTAACAAAAAACTTAATTTTAAATGTTTTTCTGATGTGAGACTTTTATTTTGAAAGCTTTTCACGTTTCTGTCAGATATGGAATCTTGTTTCCGCCATGAAATTAAAACAGGTAATTGTGATTTTTTTATCTCGCAATTCTGACTTTTTATCACGCAATTCTGACTTTATATCACACAATTCTGACTTTATATCACACAATTCTGACTTTATATCTCGCAATTCTGACTTTATATCTCGCAATTCTGACTTTATATCTCGCAATTCTGACTTTATATCACACAATTCTGACTTTATATCACACAATTCTGACTTTATATCACACAATTCTGACTTTATATCTCGCAATTCTGACTTTATATCACACAATTCTGACTTTACATCTCACAATTCTGACTTTATATCTCACAATTCTGACTTTATATCTCGCAATTCTGACTTTATATCACACAATTCTGACTTTACATCTCACAATTCTGACTTTATATCTCACAATTCTGACTTTATATCACACAATTCTGACTTTATATCACACAATTCTGACTTTATATCTCACAATTCTGACTTTATATCTCACAATTCTGACTTTATATCTCGCAATTCTGACTTTATATCACACAATTCTGACTTTACATCTCACAATTCTGACTTTATATCTCGCAATTCTGACTTTATATCTCGCAATTCTGACTTTATATCACAATTCTGACTTTACATCTCACAATTCTGACTTTATATCACACAATTCTGACTTTATATCTCACAATTCTGACTTTATATCTCGCAATTCTGACTTTATATCTCGCAATTCTGACTTTACATCTCGCAATTCTGACTTTATATCTCACAATTCTGACTTTATATCACACAATTCTGACTTTATATCTCACAATTCTGACTTTATATCTCGCAATTCTGACTTTATATCACAATTCTGACTTTATATCACACAATTCTGACTTTATATCTCGCAATTCTGACTTTATATCACACAATTCTGACTTTATATCTCACAATTCTGACTTTATAACTTGTAATTCTGACTTTATATCACACAATTCTGACTTTATATCACACAATTCCGACTTTATAACTCGCAATTCTGACTTTATAACTTGTAATTCTGACTTTATATCTCACAATTCTGACTTTATATCATACAATTCTGACTTTATATCACACAATTCTGACTTTATATCACACAATTCTGACTTTATATCACACAATTCCGACTTTATAACTCGCAATTCTGACTTTATAACTTGTAATTCTGACTTTATATCACACAATTCTGACTTTATATCACACAATTCCGACTTTATAACTCGCAATTCTGACTTTATAACTTGTAATTCTGACTTTATATCTCGCAATTCTGACTTTTTATCACACAATTCTGACTTTATAACACACAATTCTGACTTTATAACTCGTAATTCTGACTTTATATCACACAATTCTGACTTTATATCATACAATTCTGACTTTATATCACACATTTCTGACTTTATATCACACAATTCCGACTTTATATCTCGCAATTCCGACTTTATATCTCGCAATTCTGACTTTATATCACACAATTCTGACTTTATATCACACAATTCTGACTTTATATCTCGCAATTCCGACTTTATATCTCGCAATTCCGACTTTATATCTTGTAATTCTGACTTTATATCACACAATTCTGACTTTATATCACACAATTCCGACCTTATAACTCGCAATTCTGACTTTATATCACACAGTTCTGACTTTATATCTCATGACCTTATTTGACTCACAAATTATAATTTATAAAAACCCATGGGAAGTTTTATTACCTTTATTAATAGTTGATAATCAATACTAATTGAGCAGCCAATCATCATATTAGAATGATTTCTGAAGGATCATGTGACACTGAAGACTGGAGTAATGATGCTGAAAATTCAGCTTTGATCACAGGAATAAATTACACTTTACTATATATTCACATAGAAAACAGCTGTTTTACATTGGAATAATATTTCACATTTTTTACTGTATTTTTGATCAAATAAAAGCAGCCTTGGTGAGACTTCTTTCAAAGGCATGTAAAAACAATCTTTTGAACCGCACTGTATTTATTTTACCATTTTGCATTTCTCCATTCTTTTCCATTAAAAAAGTTACAGCCTACACATTTTTGCAGTAACATTGAAGCATATCAGTGTAACATTATTCATGCGTTCATCTCTGACTTTAATAATAGTCAAGCTAGAAAAATCTTTCAAATGTAAGACGCTGAAGGGTTCAAGGGCATTCTAATTTTCAATAAAATATACACTTACTAATAATAATACGAATACCATATAGACTACTGTACAACAAAACTTTAATTTGTCTGCTAACACCGTCTGTTTAAACTGTCTACAGTTTCTCAACAAAGTGAAATAGTCTGCCTTATTACATCCCAGTCGATATGACTTTAAACTAGGGATTGCTGAGTTTTCCATGCCTTTCACAACTAGCCTATTATTTCACTGACACACCCTGAGGTTGTATCAGTCCTCACTCAAGGTGTTCAGACTGACAGGAGTTTATTAATTTTTTTGTTCCCATTACACTATTTCCTCAAAGAAGTACATCACATGTTGCCTCCGTAGAGGGCAAGTAAGGTAATGCGTCTCCAAAGTAGTGTACGTGAAAGAATGCAGTGTGTTGTAGCAATCAATCACAGACGGAGAAGAGTTCGAGCGGCCCCATGAAAGCTTTTTATTCCTGCTGGAGGCCAGATCCTTTCCTCAACCTGGAAACTTCAGTGAAACACGTTTGAGAAAAAATACTGTGTTGTTAGACGTTCGGTTAATGATATATTTGGATCCAAACACCTGAGGCGTGCTATCAACTGTTGAATTGAACTCCTGAATTTCAGTCGGCACTTAAAAATAAAGGTTCTTTATTTGCATGAAGAATCTTTAACATCCATGGAACTTTTCCATTGCACAAATATTTCTAAAAATGTTCTTCACATTAAGAAAAAATGGTTCTTTTAAGAACTTTCTCTGAAAGGTTCGTCTACGGCATCGCTGAGAAAAGTTCCCTTTTAGAACCTTTATTTTTAAGAGTGCACATCTGAAATGTTTGTACATTTATAAATGCTCATATTTTTTCACAAACTAATCATCTAATCTTTATTTGAACACTATATTGTACAAGAAAAAAAGTGTAATTCATAAAGTGTTTGTCCTCATTTGACACACTTGTGAGCCTGAATGGGTTTTTTCCTCTTTGGAAAGATATGTGAGGACAAGGAATTTCTATAACCGTTAAAGTTAACAACAAGGCGCTGTTAAAGTTAATCTGTGGTCGCAGGGGTAAAATAAGGTGAAGCTTCTCATGAGCAGCCCAGTGTTAAAAGTGCTTGGAAGTTATGGTTATGTTAGCAATATTTTAGAATAAAAGTGGTTAGTAAACTAACTTTTTGGAAGCATTTTTTTGAAGAATACCCTGTAAATTGAAGAAAGAAACAAATTGCATGCTTTTATAATCTTCAGTTTATAGTTAAAATTTAATTATTTTCATTCTTATATTGTGTTGTTTAATATTAGTCAGAGCATTATTCAGTCAAAGGCATGAGTTTGAACTGCCTTGTGAATGAAACATGTCTTTTGTTTTGTTCACATTCTTTGGCTAATGAGCTAATGAGGCCCTTCTTTAATCAGCATTAGTGTTTGTGCATAAATAGATTTTTTGTTTTGTTCCAAATAGGCTGTGGTGGAAAGCTCCATGTGTGCTGTTATACTTAAATGGTTAGTTCACCTAAAAATGAGAATTCTGTCATTAATTACTAATTAATTAATTCATGTTATGAAGAGACGAGAATATTTTTTGTGCGAAAAAACAAAACAAAAATAACAACCTAACCCTTTAACTTTAGTTAGTGTGTAATGTTGCTGTTTGATCATAAACATCATCTGCAAAGCTACGATGCTCAAAGTTCAATGCAAAGAGAGATATTTTATTTTACAGAAATCACTTTTTAAACGGCTGGTAGGGACTACAACGAGCTTCTTCCTGGGTTAGTGACATCACAAACCCTCAAATTTACATAAACCCCGCCCCCGAGAACACACAACAAAGGGGGCGGGGCCATGTTGGGCTGCTTTAGAGAAGAGGAAGAGTTGTTGTAGTAGAGTGTTGTTGACATGCCGTCATTTTACGCCGGACTGCTTCACAAACGAGGGTCAATTCAACACAAAAGATGAACATGACGACACATGCTAGTGGATGAGTTGAATCAACTCCACAGCAACTACATCAATTTATCCACTAACCATTCAGAAACGTCTAAAAGTTGTAACTTCTTCCTGAGTCTCTCCATCAGTGTCGACTCCGGTTTGAACAATGTAAGGCTGAACACTTTCGTCATTTTGGCTGCGTGAGATTCTCCAGCTTTGTTGTTGTTGAGCTGTTAAAGCTCCGCCCTCTTCCGGAAAGGGGGCGGGAGCAACAGCTCATTTGCATTTAAAGGGACACACACAAAAACGGCACGTTTTTGCTCACACCCAAATTATCTCTATATTGGACATCCAATGATATTGAACATTTGATTCGAGTCATGTCAACAAATGAAAAAGTCAGCCAGCTCTAATAGTAGGACTAAGGGCACTTTTTAACCCTAATACGGCCTTTCGTTTTCAACTTATGAAAAAAGCGTAAACTGACGTCACATCACTTGTTACGCCTTTTCCGTAATTTGAATACGGAAGGCGGTCTGGTGGAAGCTAGATATTTTACTTCATAACTTGTTTAAATATGGATATTTTTCTTACACAAACGCATCGCTTCACTTCAGAAGTCCTTTATTAACCCCCCGGAGCTGTGAGGTGTACATTTATGATGGATAGATGTGGATGGAGATGCTTTCTTCAGCTTCATACTAGTTGGTATCGTTCAATGCCATTATAAAGCTTGGATGTGTCAGGATATTTATTAAAGGTGCCGTAGAACATGTTTTCAAATGATGTAATATAAGTCTAAGGTGTCCCCTGAATGTGTCTGTGAAGTTTCAGCTCAAAATACCCCTTAGATTTTTTTTTATTCATTTTTTTCACTGCCTATTTTGGGGCATCATTAAATATGCGGCGATTCAGGCTGCGGCCCCTTTAAATTCTCGTGCTCCCGCCCCCCGAGCTTGCAACTGCCTTAAACAGCATAAACAAAGTTCACACAGCTAATATAACCCTCAAAATGGATCTTTACAAAGTGTTCGTCATGCAGCATGTCTAATCGCGTAAGTACAGTGTTTATTTGGATGTTTACATTTGATTCTGAATGAGTTTGAGGCTATGCTCCGTGGCTAAAGCTAACATTACACACTGCTGGAGAGATTTATAAAGAATGAAGTTGTGTTTATGAATTATACAGACTGCAAGTGTTTAAAAATGAAAATAGCGACAGCTCTGTTTTCTCCGTGAATACAGTAAGAAACGATGGTAACTTTAACCACATTTAACAGTACATTAGCAACATGCTAACGAAACATTTAGAACGACAATTTACAAATATCACTAAAAATATCATGATATCATGGATCATGTCAGTTATTATTGCTCCATCTGCCATTTTTCGCTATTGTTCTTGCTTGCTTACCTAGTCTGATGATTCAGCTGTGCACAGATCCAGACGTTAATACTGGCTGCCCTTGTCTAATGCCTTGAACATGGGCTGGCATATGCAAATATTGGGGGCGTACATATTAATGATCCCGACTGTTGCATCACAGTCTGCGTTATGTTGAGATTTGCCTGTTCTTCGGAGGTCTTTTAAACAAATGAGATTTATATAAGAAGGAGGAAACAATGGAGTTTGAGACTCACTGTATGTCATTTCCATGTACTGAACTGTTGTTCAACTATGCCAAGGTAAATTCAATTTTTAATTCTAGGGCACCTTTCAGAAAGAAGAAAGAAGAAAGTGATATACACCTATAGGATGACTTGATTGTGAGTAAAGCTTGGGCTAATTTTCAATTGAAAGTAAACTAATCCTTTAACTCTTTCCACTTTAAAAAAACATTTTATTCTAGCTTCATGCATCATTTTTTATCAACACTTCAATGTGGGTAAGTTTCATTAAAAAGCAACATTCTGAGCAAAAAGCTGAGAAAATAGAGTTTTTGTCAAAGACTTTGTCTAGATGGGATTCAGAACACAGATGGAGTAGATCGAGTCCATCAAAACCCCCGAAGCTTCACAGTCCTGTAGCTCGTCCTGGGTCGACATTTCATTCAGTAACGTTAGGCAGTTTAATGTTTGATGATTATGCTATTTTACATTTGCGTCAGCAATCCTCTTTTGCTTGTTTCTGCTTCTTCTTCGTCTGTGTTTTGATCCAGAGATTCTGTACTATTTCAGAAAATGCATAATAGTGCCCCCTACTGTATACAGCTGAAAATTCAGTCAATGGCGGTGAAAGAATAAAGTATTTTGAAGTAAACACTACCAGTGGACTAGTCTAGTTTTCTTACCAGTTTTCTTTATAAATCAATAACAATGTAAGTTTATAAGACAGCATGTAAAACAACGTGGGGAAAAAGGCTACTCAATCAAGAGTAAACACAACTACAAGCCAAGTATACTTAGAATACTTAATTATACTTTTAAGTATATCTCCATCAAAAGATTGAGTTCAAAAGTATATACTTATAAATCTTGAGAATCTTGTATACTTGATTAACAAGCTCACCTAAACGAGTAGCTAATGCTGCTTAAAGATGTTATATTTAAATAACAATAGCCTAATATTGTCGTGGCTCGAGATGCTGCAAGTCTCCAGAGACCGAGAAGCGATATGGAGAATAGATAGATAATAATAATAATATTTAGCTTACTTAGACGCTGACATTTGAAAATATCCTTTTTGCATTTCTGTGTGGGATCTTTAAAGCGCACTGAGGGGATCACGAGCGCGCAATTCCCACGCGCGCACACACTTCACGAGCGCGCATCGCGAAGATAAAGGGTTAAAGCAGCAGCAGCAGCCTACAGCGCTTTCAAAGAGAGGCAGGTGTCCCAGTACCAGCCCAACTTTGGACCAGATGTTTTTAATCCTCTCTCTAGAACTACAGAGTAATTCATGACTGTCGAGATTTGTGGTCAGCCTTTGTTGCTCAAGAAGTGAAAACTATTAGAGAGTATAAATACAGAGATCTAAACTCATTTTCCACTCACAGTATTCTGAATCTCTGGGAGATTTTTTCTCCCCCTCCTGCTGCTTGGAAGCTCGAGGCGCACAATTCTGGCTCAATAAAATTAGGTTAGTAAACTCCTCAAAATAATTCCTCATTTCTCCCCTCCAACATGTGGTGGATGCTGTTTCCTCGCTGGATCTGGTTCGTCTCGGGACAGATTTTGCTGCTATTTGTGGACAGGCAATGCGTGAAAGGCATGACTTTGCAGAGAGTTGCGTATTCCCACGCAGGGATCTGTCCAAACGACATGAACCCAAACCTGTGGGTTGATGCAATGAGCACCTGCACGCGAGAATGTGAATCTGACCAGGTTTGCCTTTTCATTCCATTTGACTGTAATATATAATTGCATGCATGTCCATTTCATTCATATATATATCATATATATTATATGTGTACATTTCATATATATATATATATATATATATTACTTGTATGCATGTTAATTTTATATATATATATGTAAACACACTTTTTTAAATAATAATTTATATATTTTATAACATTGTTATATTATGTATCATACTTTTCATGTACATGCATACACGTAATGTGTATGTATGTATATAAGTGTGTGTGTGTGTGTATAAGAGAAATGTACATATATAATATATAACACACACACACACACACACACACACACACACACATATACATATGAAATGTACATACATGCATATATATATAAATTACTTGCATGCATGTTCATGTATATATATCATTCTTTTCATATACATACATGCATATATATATAAGAAACGTATATATATATATATATATATATATATGGATTTATATATAACATATACATATATGCTAATATATATGAAATGTACATACATGGAAGTTACATATATATATAAATATATATATATATATATATAACTTGTATGTATGCTCATTTATATATACACACATTTTTTATATAATTATTTATATATTTTATAACTGTAATATTATGTATAATTATTTTAATTCATGTAATCTGGATTATCAAGTGAATACAACAACAATATTCTGCAATATATGTAAAATGGACATGCATTCAAGTAATATATCTATATAATACACACACACACATTTGTTATATATCAGGATTATTCACTCATTGTTTATGTTTGTTCAGGAATGTGAAACATTTGAAAAGTGCTGTGCCAATGTTTGCGGCAATCGCAGCTGTGTGGCGGCCCGCTACATGGACGCTACAGGCAAGAAAGGACCCATGGGAATGCCAAAGGAGGCGTCCTGTGACAAGTTCATGTGCTCTCAGCAGGGCTCCGAGTGCGACATCTGGGACGGCCAGCCCGTGTGTAAGTGCCGCGACCGCTGCGAGAGAGAGCCTCACTTCACCTGCGCCTCAGACGGCATGACCTACTACAACAAGTGCTACATGGATGCGGAAGCGTGCTCCAAGGGCATCTCCTTATCGGTGGTGACCTGCCGCTTTCACCTCACCTGGCCCAACACTAGTCCTCTCCCGGCCGGCACCACCGCACTGCCCACCACCACGGTCCAGCGCACCACTCCGGTAGACGTGCACGCTCCCATCATGCTGGGCGGCCCGACGCAGCAGTCCGTGTTCGTCGGCGACACGGCCAGCTTCCTTTGCGAAGTCGCGGGCCGGCCAAAACCTGAGATAACCTGGGAGAAAGGACAAGGAAGTGTGGTCATGAAGCCCAACCACGTGCACGGGAACGTAGTGGTCACTAACATCGGCCAGTTGGTTATCTACAACGCACAACTGCAAGATGCCGGCGTTTATACTTGCACAGCCACGAACGCCGGCGGCTCCGTCCAAGCGCATTTCCCGCTCTCCGTAGTCCAGCAAGAGCCAGTCACGAAGTTGAACTCCAGCCGTTTCCCCGCCGAGGAGTGCTTTAAGGTGCCGGACAGCGACGACTGCGGGGAGGAAAAGCCGAGTTGGTTTTACGACCCCCAGAGGAACAACTGCTACACCTTCACTTACGGCAACTGCAGCAAAAACCGCAATCGCTTTGACGATTACGAGACGTGCATGTCGTCGTGTCGGGACGAACTCGCCGCGCCGTGTAACCTCCCCAGCTATCAGGGACCTTGCAAGGCGTACGAACCTCGATGGGCCTACAGCGGTTCCCAGCGCCGCTGCCAGCCGTTTGTGTACGGCGGCTGCAAAGGCAACGAGAACAACTTCAAAACCAAAGAAGCCTGCGAGGACACGTGCCCGTTCCCGAGGATCCAGCGCTGCAAGCCGTGCAAGCCGCGGCACAAGATGGTGATCAGTTTCTGCAGGAGCGATTTCGTGATTCTGGGACGTATGACGGAGCTGACGGAGGACCAGGACTCCGGGCACGCACTGATCACCGTGGAGGAGATCCTGAAGGACGAGAAAATGGGGCTGAAGTTCTTCGGCAAGGAGCCTCTGGAGGTGACCTTGCAGAACATGGACTGGGCCTGTCCGTGTCCGAACGTCACCACCGCAGACGGTCAGATCATCATCATGGGCGAAGTCAACAACGGCATGGCCGTCCTGCAGCCCGACAGCTTCATCGTCCTTTCCAGCGTCCGGCGCGTCCGTAAGCTCCGTGAGGTCATCAACAAAAACACCTGTGACATTTTGAAAGAGTTCATCCAGTAGGACTTTTCATGTTCATGAACGTTAAATTGTTCTGATGCTCTAAGAATCTGTGTTTTATGTTCTTGTACCCATTGAATTCCAGACTGTTTGCTTTGACAAGGTTAGATATGTTTCTACAGCTTGAATAGAAATGCTCACATCAACCTGGAAGGTTTTTATAAGAGTTGCCCTTACAGTTAAAGTCAATTTGTGGACATAAGACGCATTAATCAAAGCCATCTGCTAGTCCCGGTGACTTCAAACGGAGCTGCCGTATGAATTTACTTAAATAATGGGAATTCATTTTTTTGGCACATTTTTTTTTTTTTTGTATGATGGTTTGGATAAATTAACTTTTTCCTATCTGCTTGGTTGAACTTTTACAGCGGAAGATTTGTTGTTGTTGTTCCTGCACTGGGTTAAAAACAACCCAAGTTGGGTTAAAAATGGACAAACTCATCGATTGGGTTGTTTTAACCCAGCAGTTGGGTTAAATGTTTGACCCAACATGCTGGTAATTTTATTTAACCCAAATATTGTTTAAAAATGACTATATGTCTGGCTTAAAATGAACCCAAAATATGTTGGAAATTAAAAATCAGACACATAATTGCTTAATTATTATTCATTAAACTTATTAATGAATGTTCATTTATTAAACATATTCATAAATGTCAATTTCCAACATATTTTGGGTTCATTTTAAGTAAGAAATACAGTAATTTTAAACAATAGTTGAGTTAAATAAAACTACGCAGCAGGTTGGGCAAACGTTTAACCCAATCGCTGGGTTAAAACAATCAATTTGCTGGATTAAACAACCCAGTCGCCGGGTTTGTCCATTTTCAACCCAACTTGGGTTGTTTTTAACCTAGCATTTTTTAGAGTGTGGTAATTAAATGACTGTTGTACTATAGGATTAGATTTGCTTAATGCACTTAGATAAGTTGTATGATATTGAAAATAATATCGATTTCAGTAGGAGAAATAATCCATCTTTAAGCCTCACTTGTGTATAGAACTGTGTACATGATTTAGCACAGACTGCATTTAATTTTAAGCTATTTATTTTGAATTCATCAGTGTGATGAACCAAAAAGCTGACTGTAATTTCTTACAAGCACTTACATATTTCTACAATTGTCTTTTTATTATCTTTATAGTTCAGTGTCTATCATTATTTGCATCGTGGAGTGGCACCAAAATAAACCTTTCAACCTCAAAGTCTAATTCTTTTACTTTTCCAAGTGCATGACACCAATTATGCAGTCACAAAACCACAATCGCTAGGACTCATTTCTCAATATTTAGGTCACTTTTTAAAACTCTGCACACAGTGAGCACTACAGCATCATTTTCCATTGCTTAAGCACAAAATTAACTCAATGACCACATCTTTCAGATTACATGAATTTGTTTCTCACTCAGACACAAACAGCACCAAAACTCTATGAACCTGCAGGCCAATTAGCATGTTTAAATGGTTAAACCATATTTAAATATATTCCAAATCTAAAAAAAATGAAATTCTATCAAAACAATTAGATGTAGCTGAACATCTAGATTATACCATCTATACAAAAGGGGACAATTTAGGAATAATTTTGTACCTGGGTCATCCTAAACCCCGGGTAAACAGAATCCTGGGTTATCTTGCTGCTCATTATTTAATAATTACAGTTTTTCATTGATTGCTAAAACACAATTCATGAAACAATTCACCATTTTCTCACAACTACACAATCTCAGAAGAACTACACACCATCTTGTACAAACCTCAAACACATCAAAATAAAATATTTTAGTCAAAAACACACAAACTTTGGCCTCAGATGACACACAAAACCCAACAACCTGGGTTAATGTTCTTATTTGCATATTTGTGGTGTCAGTGTCACTGATTGGACAACCGCTGCACGCAACCTGTTTATGTAAAGGGTCTAGCGTTGCGCGTCCTCATTATATTTTGCCGACTGTACTATGACTGTACTATCAAGTTTATTCTGAATGGACATTTCGGACTATAAAGGTAAGAATTAAACGGTTTCTTCTTGACTCCAATTGTCACGTTTTGTGCCTTTATTTTGACTTGGGTCCCTTGCCGCCATTGCCTTAGGCTTGCTTAGTTGGGGACACTTGATATTCAACAATGTTTTTGATCTGCCTGCATTGACACCATCGTATGCAAACTGAACTGAGCTGGATGATGACATCACTGTTTACTCCAGTGCTAGATAAATTAACTAAATTAATAACTATTGATTCTTACATCGGAATAAATCAATACTGGATTTATTTAAGCTGGACAATGACACCATTTTCTTTAAGAGCTGCTGTGCAGCCAAAATTACGTTCCTGTTATCACTGTAAAGCTGCTTTGACACAATCTGCATTGTAAAAGGCGCTATATAAATAAAGAAAAACGTAAAAAATGTTGCATTGCATTTTCCGTGTACAACAATCCCCGTTCACAAAGATCCGCAAAAAAGACTAAAAATGCTGTATTCTCCTGCCAGGCCAGTAGATGGCGATGCCACTTTGTAAAGAAATGCTACTCGCCTGTAGACTGAACACGTAATACGCATGCACATGATGTCAGCATTTTCACAAATTGCCGTTTTTGTAGTACACACGAAAACGATAACACTTTGAAACACGTTTTCAAAGGTTTGTGTTTTCAGGCCTGCAAAACGCCATTGTCGTGTAAATGAACTGCCAAAACGGATAAAAAGTTTTATGTTTTTAGTTGAAAATGGTGTCTTGTAAACAGCCCCTAAGTTGTGGCCCTTTTGTATAGACGATAACGAAATTTAAAGACTAAGTCTCTGCACAAAGTGACAGCAGAATACAGCGTTTAGTCGTTTTCGCAGATCCGTGTAAATGGGGATTGTTTTGACAATGTTGTCGTCTGTACGCGTAAAAAGCAAAGGAAAGGCTTTTACGTTTTTAGTACATCTTTGTTGTAAAGATGTGTAAAGCCCAAAGTATTTTGACTAATTTCGTCATCAGAAGAGTACACGCGTACTGTACTTGCACCGCCGGATTTTTGTACAAGTACTTGCAGATAAGCGGTTCATTTTTTTGTTGTTGCAGTAATTAGTTTATCCACAAGGTGGCAACTGTGCCCTGGGGGCGTCGATTCACAAAGTAGTCAAAGAAAAACTGAATAAACAGAAAAGACTGGAAAGCATGCAGGGTTGCATAGACGAGAGATTGCGTGAAGAGTTTAGAAAGTACCCTCATTTGTACAACTCTAGCATGAAAGAATACAAAGATGTTCATATGGGTTGTAACTCATGGCGAGAGATTGTTTAAAACTGTGCATGCGTCGAACGCCTTTATATTCGTAGGAGTCAGATGAAGTAGTCTATACTTTGCAAGGCTGTGTGTTCGACTGTGCGCATAAAAAAACAAAGTATACCCAGTGTTCAGCTTCATCTAATTGTTTTGATGGTATTTAGTTTTGTAGATTTGGAATATATATATTTGTTATATATTTATATATATTTTCATTTCATGTCATTTTTAAGATTGGATGCATTTTGTGCCAAAGCAATGATAAGTGATCCACAGTTTAGTTTAGCCCACATACACTGATGTTGAGCTCATTGTGAAGAGTTTTGAGAAAGTGAAATGGGTCCTAGCCTGGATCGCAACAAAACTAACCGTTTGAGATCATCCTCAGTGCAAGTTTGACTAGAAGTTTACCTGATTTAAACAACTAATGAAATATGTTCCATCATAAGGGTTTTGTGGGGTGAAATGAATAACCCATGACCTCGTCCCTCACTAAAGATCGAGCGTTTGTTGAGAGTTATCGATGTTTGACTCCAGCACAGACGGGGCCCCTCGGCTCATTCCAGCAGACACACGCACCCCAGACGCAGGGCCATGCTGAGATACAAGATGAAGAACTGTTTGGATATGAGCTTTGACCATTTGGGACTTCCTCTAATGTCCTAACAGATGGTTTCCTTATAGTTTTTCAGGGTGGGCTTCAAAAGACGCCTGCCGCAGGCGGTGGAAAGCAAACCCGTGACCTTAAAGGCAGGGAGTGGCAGAATAGAAAAATATCAAAAGCGTTTTTTTAGCTGCCAGGCATTTCAGAGGGAAAGATCCATCGTGTTCGATATCATTCAGAATTGCAGTATTTTGATAGCCAGTTTTTACCATCCAAGAAGAGAGCGATTGCGACGTGTCCTGGGATGCCCTGAAGTTTTCGAGTTACAGTAATAACCTGCGATGGAGCAGGGAATACCTTCTCTCACCCAAAGTAAACATGCTGGCTTCCCATAGTACTCTGAATGTTCCTGTTGTAAATATGGCAGTGTAGAAACGGCTCATTGTAGCTGCAAATCCTCCTGGCATCATAAAAGAAAATTTACGGCACTGTGTGTGCCGTTCCAATTCAGATTAATGGGAACCTCACGCACGTCTCTGATCTGCCAAGTGTGTGCTGAGTTATGTAAAGCTTGTTCAATGAATTTCACCTGGTGGTTCCTGTTCCCTGGTGTCTGGTACTTCAATCTGGCCAACGCAGACCCGACGGACCCACAGCGATGTGTCCCCGGTTAACACTGAATAATAAAGCAGATGTTTGCCAGGGTAATCTATGCATTGCAAATATTGCAATCAGCATACATTGCTTTGCTAGTCAAAAGTTGCCTAATTGGTTGATAATTATAGGGAACAATGAAAGTCAAATTTGGAGCCATAATTACTATTCAAATAATGTTGTTTACACACTGGGATATTCACCAAAAATGTTACCTCAAATAACATTGTGGAGTCTAATCAGGAACAAAAAGTGTAATTGTATGCATGTATTTACATGTTTGGCTTTCAACTAGCAATTTTTGGCCAGAGAACAAAAAAGACTGCCAAACTGTGTGAGGTTTGATGTGCACAGCACAGCTCGTGTCTGTCCATTCAGTGATTTTTTTTTTTTTTAATGCATACCAGTATGTTGTAGGTTTTCAGAAAAAAATAGTTTGAGATTCTTTTGAAAAACCCTGATGTAGGGAAGACAGGTCAATGCATTGCATTTTTTTTCAGTCACGCTTGGATGTTCAATATCATGCTTATTTTCTGTTTTAACTAGGGATGTATCAGCCACCATATCTGTATCGGCTGATAAATGTTCATTTTTAATATTATTTTAATAGTTATCGGCCAGATAAGAAAATTTGATAAATAATGGATTATTTCCTTCAGCTGAGACACTTCAGATGCACACTGATCGCTATGATGGTTTTGAATTGCTTGAAATATGATTGAAATCACTTCAAAAAGGAAAATACAGTTAAGTGCAACATGTACAACACAAGTCTCTAATATAAGATACATAAAATTATAATGAGAACATTAAATGTGTGCTCGGGACATGGCTTTTAATAGTGAGACTTTTTTTTGTAATCAGGCTCTCAAACACTTTATAAAACAATTTTGATTTAGATTTATCGGCCAATATATCGGTTATCGGCCCTTTAAATATAAAGAATTATCATTATCAGCCAAAAAGTTTAGATTTATCGGCCAATATATCGGTTATCGGCCCTTTAAATATAAAGAATTATTGGTATCAGCCAAAATGTTTAGATTTATCGGCCAATATATCGGTTATCGGCCCTTTAAATATAAAGAATTATCATTATCAGCCAAAAAGTTTAGATTTATCGGCCAATATATCGGTTATTGGCCCTTTAAATATAAAGAATTATCGGTATCAGCAAAAATGTTTAAATATATCGGCCAATATATCGGTTATCAGCTCTTTAAATATAAAGAATTATGCGTATTGGCCAAAATTGCATACATTATCGACCAAACTCTCTCTCCTCTATGATTTATCAGCCAACATATCAGTTATCGGCCCTTTAAATATAAAGAATTATCGTTATCAGCCAAAATGTTTAGATTTATCGGCCAAAATTGCATACATTATCAACCAAATTCTCTCTCCTCTATGATTTATCAGCCAACATATCGGTTATTGGCCCTTTAAATATAAAGAATTATCATTATCAGCCAAAATGTTTAGATCTATCGGCCAATATATCGGTTATCGGCTTTCAAATATAAAGAATTATCCGTATTGGCCAAAATTGCATACATTATCGACCAAACTCTCTCTCCTCTATGATTTATCAGCCAACATATCGGTTATTGGCCCTTTAAATATAAAGAATTATCGTTATCAGCCAAAATGTTTAGATTTATTGGCCAATACATCAGTTATCGGCTTTCAAATATAAAGAATTATCCGTATTGGCCAAAATTGCATACATTATCGACCAAACTCGCTCTCCTCTATGATTTATCGGCCAATATATCAGTTATCGGCCCTTTAAATATAAAGAATTATCGTTATCAGCCAAAATGTTTAGATTTATTGGCCAATACATCAGTTATCGGCTTTCAAATATAAAGAATTATCCGTATTGGCCAAAATTGCATACATTATCGACCAAACTCACTCTCCTCTATGATTTATCGGCCAATATATGGGTTATCGCCGTTTAAATATAAAGAATTATCATTATCAGCCAAAATGTTTAGATTTATCAGCCAATATATCGGTTATCGGCTTTCAAATAAAAAGAATTATCGGTATTGGCCAAAATTGCACACATTATCGACCAAACTCACTCTCCTCTATGATTTATCAGCCAACATATCGGTTATTGGCCCTTTAAATATAAAGAATTATCGTTATCAGCCAAAATGTTTAGATTTATTGGCCAATACATCAGTTATCGGCTTTCAAATATAAAGAATTATCCGTATTGGCCAAAATTGCATACATTATCGACCAAACTCGCTCTCCTCTATGATTTATCGGCCAATATATCAGTTATCGGCCCTTTAAATATAAAGAATTATCGTTATCAGCCAAAATGTTTAGATTTATTGGCCAATACATCAGTTATCGGCTTTCAAATATAAAGAATTATCCGTATTGGCCAAAATTGCATACATTATCGACCAAACTCACTCTCCTCTATGATTTATCGGCCAATATATGGGTTATCGCCGTTTAAATATAAAGAATTATCATTATCAGCCAAAATGTTTAGATTTATCAGCCAATATATCGGTTATCGGCTTTCAAATAAAAAGAATTATCGGTATTGGCCAAAATTGCATACATTATCGACCAAACTCACTCTCCTCTATGATTTATCCAAGCCAAAATATTGGCTTTTGAATAGAAAGAATTATCGGCTATCATTATCGGCCAAAATTTTTAGATTTATCGGCCAATATATCATTTGTCGGATTTCAAAAAGAAAGTATTATCGGTATCGGCCAAAATTTTCATATCTGTGCATCCCTAGTTTTAATCCTGTAAAGCCTGACATATTACTATAAATAATAGTCAGAAATGAAAGTTTATATAACAAAATCTAAAAAAGAAAAATCTAAGAAAAAGTTTGCATTTTTTGTTGAGTGTCATATTTGATATATAAGGCTTTTATAATATGGAAGAAAAACAGCTCAATTTTATTGAGACTCAAACTGAGCAAAAATATGGAATTTGGTGCAGATGCTGATATTTATATGGACAAAAAGTAAGATGAAATTCTGATGCTTGTAAATCAATGAGATCTTTATTACAGTATAACAGATGCATATGCGAAATGCATATAAATATCAGTCATCTCTATATCTGATAATGTTGTCTCAGTAAGATGATATTTAAATGATTAGATTAATAATCAAAGCTCTGTAGTTTAAAAACATATAATGCAATGCAATACAATGATGATTGAGAGATGAACAAATAAACCTTCCTCAAAAGATGATGATCATATTTGAAACTCATGATTTTTCTATAAAATGATGTATTGATAATCAAGTAAAGTTGCTTCAGTCCAGCTGAAATATTACTAACAATATCAAAGTTATTCTTACGTTTACTTGATAAAAATCAGTGCAGATTTCAGAGCAGAAAGACAAGTGAAGCATTTTTTTCCTTTTATACTTCTTGCTCTGACACCATATTATTTGAAAAAAAAAACAAATGCTACACTGTCGCTGCCACATATAGATCATTCAGCTTCTGAACGTTCATTCAACGTAATCTGTTTGCTCTGCTTTCACATGTGCTGCCTGTGATGACTGGAAACAACAGCAGGAAATGAACTCTTAATTTTAGCAATTATTTCTCTGTACTTGCTTCAGTTGACTTAAATGCATTATTTATTTTACTCACAATTGCAATTAACTGTTTGTACTCTGTGTAACTTGTATATTACAAAGAATTTAAATTGATTTAACTTTTGATATAGTTTATAGAATTCCTTTTTTTATTCATTCATATTTGTTCCCCATCATTTTTTTTTTTTTTTTTTTTTTTTTTTTTAAATCAGGAGTCTTCATCAAATAGGAGTCTACATCATATACATCATAAACCATGCTCTGAACACATCAGTAGATGTCAGTATTGTACAGACTGTGTTCTTCAATGACTGCTGTTTGGAAAACAATGTTTTGTGGGTTAAATTTTACAGAGTGAGAATAGAATGAAACATGATATGAGTAAAATTAACATGCATGATCTTGGATCAGCTGCATTTATCAAAAATACTGTATAAGTGCATAATTTATTTGTCATTAATATCCCAGCTTAGAGGGATCATTCTCAGAATGTTCTGGCAAGATTCTCTCAAAGTTATGAACAATTGTTCTTCCAGTAACCTTAATAGAACATTTGTTCCATGTTATCTGGTCTTTAATAATGTTGTCAAAATGTTAGCAGAAAAACATTATTTATACATCATTCATGGAACATCTGTTTGACATTTTTTAAATGTTACAACTTGTTTCAGAATGTTCAGAGAACATTCAAAAGTAACATTCCCATAATGTTTGCAAAATGGAATGTTCCCTTAACGTTCACATAACCAAGAAAAAAAAGTTTTTAAGACATTAAAAAAACCTGTTTTTGCTTCACATACAAAACAAACAAAAATGTGTTTTACACACATGTGCAAGTGTGAGATGTTGCCTGTATATCTGAGGATGTGTTCACATGGAAACCTCCTACTTTACTGGGTTAAAAACGTCCCAAGTTGGGTTGAAAATGGACAAACCCAGCGGTTGAGTTGTTTTAACCCAGCGGTTGGGTTGTTTTAACCCAGCGATTGGGATGTTTTAACCCAGTGGTTGGGTTAAATGTTTGCTCAATCTGCTGGGTAGTTTTATGTAACTCAACAATTGTTTAAAAATTACTGTATTGCTTGCTTTAAAAAAAAAAAAACTAAAGTACGTTGGAAATTAACATTTATTAATAAGTTTAATGAATAATAATTAAACAATAAACATTTGTTAAATTGCTTATTAATAAATGTTCACCTTTTGATTATTACTGTTGCCTTTAGTAATTATGTGTCTGATTTTTAATTTCCAACCTACTTTGGGTTCATTTTAATCCAACCATAGGCTACAGTAATTTTTAAACAATAGTTGATTTAAATAAAACT
This sequence comes from Megalobrama amblycephala, assembly GCF_018812025.1. NCBI lineage: Eukaryota > Metazoa > Chordata > Actinopteri > Cypriniformes > Xenocyprididae > Megalobrama > Megalobrama amblycephala. The sequence goes on along the minus strand of NC_063063.1, from coordinate 809,784 downwards.
GCCCAGAATGTTGGGTCAAACATTTAACCCAACCGCTGGATTTGCCCATTTTCAACCCAACTTGAGTTGTTTTTAACCAAGCATTTTTTAGAGTGTATGATCATCATAAATGTAAACACATACTCCTGCAATAACATTTGTTCATATTTACAATCTGAACCACCATGTTTGCATGCATTTCATCTCATCTCCACTGGGTGATGCTGCTGCTTTGTTTGGGTTTGACTGCCTTAGCAAACCCATAATCACTAACGAAGAGTTACGTTGACGTCACCAAAACACAACATTGCGGCATGTGAGAAGAAGCCAGTTATTGCATTTTATTTTTGGCACAGCGTGCGCTGTAGTCAGGAATAGAGTGTGTTGGAGCAGAACCGTCCCAGTGCTTCTGTAATCATAAACCGAGTCTAGGGTTAATCCAGCCTTCCTTAGCAGGACTATCAAAAGCTCTCTGTATGCAACACTTCAGGGTGTCTGTCAGCTCTCTCGCCGTCTCATTCTGTGCCTCGCCACTCCTCGACCTGAATTCATCCCTGTTTCCCTCTTATATAACTCACTCATCATCAGGCTCTGAGCGACAGCAAGCTGCTCCAAAAATCCACTGCCTGTGTTACTCCAATTACGCAATCCGCTTTGAAGTTCACGTAGGCGGTTTACACATAGGATGCACAGAAAGTACACTGACACTTGACCTCTGCTGAGCTGCTGTAGTTTAATTTTGCCATCTGATCTCTCTAAAAGCTCACACTTGTTTATTGCACCTTGCATTAAAATCCTAATCAACAGGCTTAAAGGGGACCTATAATGCCACTTTTCACATGATGTAATATAAGTCTCTGGTGTCTCCAGAATGTGTCTGTGAAGTTTTCTCAAAATCCCCCACAGATCATTTATTATAACTTGACAAATTTGCCCCTATTTGGGTGTGAGCAAAAACACGCCGTTTTTGTGTGTGTCCCTTTAAATGCAAATGAGCTGCTGCTCCCGCCCCCTTTCCAGAAGAGGGCGGAGCTTTAACAGCTCAACAACAACAAAGCTGGAGAATCTCACGCAGCCAAAATGTCGAAAGTGTTCAGCCTTACATTGTTCAAACCGGAGTCGACACTGATGGAGAGACTCAGGAAGAAGTTACAACTTTTAGACGTTTCTGAATGGTTAGTGGATAAATTGATGTAGTTGCTGTGGAGTTGATTCAACTCATCCACTAGCATGTGCCGTCATGTTCATCTTTTGTGTTGAATTGACCCTCGTTTGTGAAGCAGTCCGGCGTAAAATGACGGCATGACAACAACACTCTACTACAACAACTCTTCCTCTTCTCTAAAGCAGCCCAACATGGCCCCGCCCCCTTTGTTGTGTGTTCTTTATATTGGTAAAAGGTTCTTGAGACTATTAAAATGTTCTTTACAGTAAGAAAAAAACAAGTTATGGAACCAAAAATGGATCTTCTATGATGTCACTCACTGGGAGCTTTATGTTTAAGAGTGTGGTCGAACGTGAAGATGGAAACACTGGCTTCATGTGTGGATGAGCTGAAGCTATATTGGGAATGATCATGCTGATACGAGGACACACCATCATCTTCATTACCTCAGCAAGTTCTGGGCATGTTTCACTCTTTTGCAAGAGAGATCATGCATTTGCTTCTGGCATAATCTCTCAGTGATGACAGCACTGAAACTATGGGCCAAAACCTCATCTCAATGAGCAAAGTAATCATCATTTTACCAAAACTAATTATAGGTTGCAATTAAGGACAATGGCTTTTAATTTTTGATTTGTGTGGGATAATTAACATGATTCATTGTTTTGAAAGCAATTTGCGTGATATGCTTTACCTTTTTTTATTTTTTTCATAATGTGTATGTTATGCAATTTCCACACTCTAAAAAATCTTGGGTTATTTTTTCCATCCAAGTCCTGGGTTGAGCCTTTTGTGTTTGGATTGTATTTGTGTTACCCAGCTCCTGGGACAGGCGTAACAACTCAGCGTTTGGGTCGTTTTTGTGTTGCCCAGCTCCTGGGACAGACGTAACAACCCAGCGTTTGGGTCGATTTTGTGTTGCCCAGCTCCTGGGACAGACGTAACAACCCAGCGTTTGGGTCGATTTTGTGTTGCCCAGCTCCTGGGACAGACGTAACAACCCAGCGTTTGGGTCGTTTTTGTGTTACTCAGCGTTTGGGTCGTTTTTGTGTTGCCCAGCTCCTGGGACAGGCGTAACAACTCAGCGTTTGGGTCGTTTTTGTGTTGCCCAGCTCCTGGGACAGACGTAACAACCCAGCGTTTGGGTCGTTTTGTGTTGCCCAGCTCCTGGGACAGGCGTAACAACCCAGCGTTTGGGTCGTTTTTGTGTTACTCAGCTCCTGGGACAGGCGTAACAACCCAGCGTTTGGGTCGTTTTTGTGTCACCCAGCTCCTGGGACAGGCGTAACAACCCAGCGTTTGGGTCGTTTTTGTGTTGCCCAGCTCCTGGGACAGGCGTAACAACCCAGCGTTTGGGTCGTTTTTGTGTTGCCCAGCTCCTGGGACAGGCGTAACAACCCAGCGTTTGGGTCGTTTTTGTGTTACCCAGCTCCTGGGACAGATGTAACAACCCAGCGTTTGGGTCGTTTTTGTGTTGCCCAGCATTTGGGTCATTTTTGTGTTGCCCAGCTCCTGGGACAGGCATAACAACTCAGCGTTTGGGTCGTTTTTGTGTTACCCAGCTCCTGGGACAGGCGTAACAACCCAGCGTTTGGGTCGTTTTTGTGTTACCCAGCGTTTGGGTCGTTTTTGTGTTACCCAGCGTTTGGGTCGTTTTTGTGTTGCCCAGCTCCTGGGACAGGCGTAACAACTCAGCATTTGGGTCGTTTTTGTGTTACCCAGCTCATTGGACAGGCGTAACAACCCAGCGTTTGGGTCGTTTTTGTGTTACCCAGCTCCTGGGACAGATGTAACAACCCAGCGTTTGGGTCGTTTTTGTGTTGCCCAGCGTTTGGGTCGTTTTTGTGTTGCCCAGCTCCTGGGACAGGCGTAACAACTCAGCGTTTGGGTCGTTTTTGTGTTACCCAGCTCCTGGGACAGATGTAACAACCCAGCGTTTGGGTCGTTTTTGTGTTACCCAGCTCCTGGGGTGGATAGATGTAACAACCCAGCGTTTGGGTCGTTTTTTGTCTACTCATCAAGGCTCGTTGCCTTCCACTGTCAGTTGCGCTCATTCCTGTTGCAAGTCTTCAATCTGGCATCCCGTGTGAACGTCTCCAAAATTTTGAATTTGGACTGCAGTACCCATTTCAACCACTAACTGTCAATATTACATACTGCACCTTTAAAAATCAGGTTTCATTTAGCTGATTAATTGTTTGCCTTTTCAGAGTAATTTGGTGTAGCTAAGCCTGTTACAAACTGATTTCCCAAGTACATTCTCATGGCCTCAAATCCATGTAACGAAAGGGAAAGTCTGCCAGGATCATCCAGGGAGAGACACGACTTACAAGAGATGCTTTGAAGTCCAAATCAGACACACATTTGCCAGGTGTACCGGCGCTGTGTGTGAAAACGGGTTAAAGAGAGGAGAATCTGGCTTGTAGTATTTGAAAGAAGGAAGAGTAAGCCTGCATTATTTCCAGCAGATTCTTGAGCCCAGAAATATGTTCTAAAAACGTTTTGCTAAGGTTGTGAAAACGTTGTTTCTTAATGTTCTCTGAGCGTTAAATGTTTTAAAAGGTTTTCTCTTGGTTATGCTGTCATTAAGGGAACATTCCATTGTATCATTCTTCAAACATTATAGGAATGTTACTTTTTAATTGAAACAAGTAGAAACATTTAAAAAAACGTTAGATGATTGTCCAACTAAAATGTTTCAGAAAAAAATGCTCCATGAAAAATGTATAAACAATGTTTTTGTTCCAACGTTTTGAGAACATTATTAAAGACCAGATAATGTTGAACAAACGTTCTGTTAACATTACTGGAAGAACGTTTATTCATAGCTTTGCCAGAACGTTCCCTGTTCGCTGGGGTGTTATTATTCAGCTCACTTCATTTCAATGATTCATTTCAGTTCAATAACTGTGTAAAGTTAATCAATTATGAAACAAGTTCAGTTCAGCTAATAGCAGCTCTGCAGAAGACAAAAGTGTCATTTTAGTTCAGTAACAGTGTCATTATTGCAAAATGTATCAATTTTGAAACAATCATTTCAGTTGCAAGAGAGTCAGTTCATTTTCAGTTCAGCAATGCTAAGACAGATTTGTGATGATTGTTTCCACTAATAAAATAGCGTTGTTAAGACAACTACATGACTGGCGAACAAATGTGAAGAGCTTATGAGTAAACAGTTGATCGGGTTCCAAAACGCTCCTCCCTCTCAGTAATAATGTGAAAGGGCAGGTCATGTGAGAGCGGGATGTTCCTCTGTTTGCCAAGGACACGGTCTGTTGATAGTCTGTTCAGAGACACTGTTTCCTCCTGCTCTGCTTTCAGCTGATTCTCTGATCAGAAGCGGGCGCTTCATTTGCTGAGCTGTGATCTTCATGCAGATATGAGAGCGGTGGAACGCTGGTTTAGCTCCAAATGTTATTTCAAAGGTAGACGATCAATAAAGCCTGTTTTCATCTCCATGTGCAGAATAAGCATTTGATAACACAGGAGCAGGGTCGCTCTTATTATGCAGCACAACTTAAAACAAATTATATGCTTGTGTTGTAGTTTGGGAAGCATTTATATAAAAGGGCTTATCAGACTTTCAGAAATATGCTCTGGTCAAACTTACTGCACTTACTGTAAAGTCACCATGAAATCAAAATGTCTTATTTTCTATGGAATATTGCAGTATGATTTATCGGTGCACATCATTCATGTTCCTGGTAACCTTGAATCAGAATATCTTCTCCTCCCTCTTGCAGCATCTCTTCTCTTCTCTGATGATGAGGGCGGGGCAACCTGTCACTCACATGAGATCCACCAATAGCAAACCACAACCATCCAATCAATTCCACACAGACTAAATCAAGCCCCGCCCTACATTTGTTCTTGTTTGAGAAGCGTTTCACTAAGCGTTTCAAGACTAGGGCAACTTCTGTTTCATGAGACTTTAAATTTAATAAATTATAACTTTATTTATACAGTGGAAAGTTTGATATTTTAAAACAATGTTCTGTAATTTTATCTAACAGGATGCATTTATTTAAGCGACACAAAACATCACAGAACTCATCGAATCCATCCTTACTCACTAATGTTCGTGCTGTTGTTTTCCTGCCAAAATGATGTCACTTCCTGGATGATGATGTCATTAAGGAATTGGCTTTTTTATACAAAAGACACCATGACGCATCAATATTCAATATTTAGATTAATTATGTTATATACACAAAAGTATGGAATAATTAATACTGTTTAATATTTTGAAAAAGTCTCTTGTTTACCAAAGTTGCATTTATTTATAATATATGCATAATATTTACAGAAAGAAAAATAATTCAGACATGGAATACTTCTTAATTAATGTACAGTTTTTTAATAATAGACAGACAGATACTTTATTGATCCCTTTGGGGAAATTATTTTGCCATAGCAAATATTTACAGGACAGTCTCCAGACAAAAATTGACACATATTCATAGTACACATTTACACATAGTACACACACATAAAAGTAAGTTCAATTAATTTTGATTTAGAGATACAAGAGATCTAACAAATATTATTGAATTTGTTTTATCCAGCAAGATCATAGATATTAATACTGCATTTAAACGCAGAATAGCTGTTTTCATGTTCAAAAGACATACAGATGAAATGTACGCAGCTAATCGGTTGGCTTACATTCGTTATTTGAAGAGATCTGGCCTCGACGTAAGATGCTGTCCCAGTCGCTACTGCTGCTGAACCGCAGCCAGGAAAAATGTGCCTCAGTACATTGCGTACAATCCAGACTTCAGTCCTTGCTGAGACACAGATAGCATGCAAGTCAGCTGGAAATGTGCAGCGACACCAGAGAGCGGAGAGACGCAAGCAAAGCACTGAGACACAGGATGAGTGACAAACCTAAAACAGGCAAACGCCATCCCAAACACTTCTGGCAGAACATCACACAGCTCTATATAGAAAATCTGATGACTTACTATAACAGTATTGACAGTTACAGCCATCAATTATGACATGGTTATCATCAGCTAGCGGGATTATTTTCTCTGCATGAAAAATAGACTGAGTGCTGAAATCTTACTGTAAACTAAAGGCAAGGAGAGTTTATTTAAAACATGGGTAACACTTTATTTTACAGTGTCATTGTTACATATGTGACATGTAGTTACTATAGTAATAACTATAAATTATGCATAACATGCAACTATCCCTAAACCAAACCAAACCCTAATCCTAACCCTAAAGTACGTACATGTAGTTACTTAATAATACGCAGTACTCAAATGTATAATTACAATGTAACAAAGACACCTTAAAATAAAGTGTAACCAAAACTTTTCATACACAATGATAATTCAACATGCTTTACAGAAAAATGAACACTGATCATAAAAAGGTTTGGTAACACTTAATTTTAGTGTCTTTGTTACATATGTTACATGTACTTACTCCAGAAATAACAGTAAATTAGGCATAATTACATGCAGCTAAACTGAATTCTAACCATAACCCTATAAGTAAAAGAAAAGTATAAGTATAAGAAAGGATTTTATTATGTGAAAGGATTCATGATATCTTAAATACTGTTGCCATGGCAATAAGTCAAACTTTTATAATATTCTTGGTGTTTTTGAGGTTCTTAGCATGCTTCGAATTTCATGAAACTCGACACACACATCAAAGTTGTCATCCAGTTGACATGGGCAAAGCCTTAGAAATGTGCAGGGTGGAGGGTTGGGGGGTTAGTCTTACCTACAGTCACCAAACTCTGTACATATATTACTCTCATCTAACCAGACAACTTTCTGATTTACAGTTATTAGCTCTGACCAACAGGAAGTCAGATATTTTGGTTTGAATGTGGATTTTTTGAATAATCAGGCTCTGAGTTTTTAAGTACTCCTCATAGGAGATTTGTGTAATCGCCACCAAACTCGGTCAACATGAAACAAAGACACAGAAGATGCTAAATTGTGAACGATTATAGGATTTCGCAACAGTGTTGCCATGGCAGGGGATTAAATTAATGACAAAAAAAGGAAACAGGAAGTGTCTAAAATCATGTAAAATCATTGTTTGATTTAAATTAAATTAAGATCATATGTTCCCCACCATGCACAGGTTTCCTTAAGCAACCAGGGTGGCAGTGGTGCCAGGGCTTGGGCCCGTCATTGCTGCTTGCAGCTATATTTAACCTTTGTTAGAGTTAGTTCATAGAAATGTTCACATTTACTTTCGTTCTCAGTGCATTAACTAATGTTAACAGATACAACTTGATTTTAAAAATGTATTAGTAAATGTAAAAATTTACATTAACTGAGATGCTGTATTGTTAGTTCAGTTTGGAATCTTATTGTAAAGCATTACTGCAGTAAAAGCTGAATTGAATAAATTAGTTCAAATGAAACGGTGCACTGCTGTAACTGTGAGAAAGCTGCAACTGTTAATATGGGTGACAAAAAATATGCATCACTTACACAGAATTGCTAGCCTGACTTCGTCATACTCATATTCTAGGCAGAATGTGGACGACAACTGTGATGTGTGTGTCGAGGTTCATGAAATTCGAAGCATGCTAAGAACCTCAAAAACACCAAGAATATTATAAAAGTTTGACTTATTGCCATGGCAACAGTATTTAAGATATCATGAATTCTTTCACATAATAAAATCCTTTCTTATACTTATACTTTTCTTTTACTTATAGGGTTATGGTTAGGATTCAGTTTAGTTGCATGTAATTATGCCTAATTTACTGTTATTTCTGGAGTAAGTACATGTAACATATGTAACAAAGACACTAAAATTAAGTGTTACCGAAACTTTTTATGATCAATGTTCATTTTTCTGTAAAGCATGTTGAATTATCATTGTTTTTGTTTCAGTCTGTTTTTTCCCTTCCATCTTTGTCACATGTTCTTTTCAGTTTCATGTATTCATCTGTTGCCATGGTTACTGATTGGTTTGCGCACCTGTTTCTTGTTCAGTTCAATTTCTCCTGTATTTAAGCCATCAGTTTAGTTCTACTCATTGTCTGATACTGCTCCATTGCACTTGAATTATGGGGCGTGTCTTAACCGAACCAGTAAAAAAAAAAACTCTGCACTCAATTGGATAGACCTACAACCAATCAGAGCAACGCAGTAAGTGATGTATGTTGAACTTGTACTTAAACTTTTGCTGAATCCCGTTGGAAGGACGGCAAACATCTTTCCCATCGACAAATGCCTTGATTGCGGTTCTTTGTTCGTCTTTTAAAATTAATGCGCTGTCGATTTCTTTTATTACAGACGTGATAGCGGAATCTAAACATCTTACTTCTCCAGCTGCAGTCATTGTTGGTGAAAACCAATTCAACCCAAGCGCTCTTTGATGACGTGGGTGGTTACGTAACCGCAGATAGCCTGTCCATCATCGATTAAAGCCCGCCCTGGCAATTTGATTGGCTCGGCCTTCTGGGAGCCGAGCATAATTACTCCACAATGGATCGAGCCCAGACCGAACTTCCCTTCCAAAAAATGTTGTGGGCGGGGTTCGGGCTGGCACCCAGGCTACAGAATTGCCACAGTGCAGGCAAATAAAGACAATACTGGACATTGAGTAGAACTAAACTGATGGCTTAAATACAGGAGAAATTGAACTGAACAAGAAACAGGTGCGCAAAGCAATCAGTAACCATGGCAACAGATGAATACATGAAACTGAAATGAACATGTGACAAAGACGGAAGGGAAAAACAGACTGAAACAAAAACAATCAGGGAAAATCCTACAAATGACTTACTAATAGTTATTGAAATGAGTAGGAGACAGTTTTACAAAACAGTGATGTTGACCTGATGTTGAGTGACCGATCACGACCTGAAGTCATGTCACCCGTTCACACATGGTCAGTCACTTTTGAACTTTCCTCTAGACAGAGCCACGAGCTATTGGCCAGCTGTACTGTACTGTACTGATCATTATGTACTTGGACAAGATGATGTTCTGTTCTGTCTGTCGGCAGAGTATATCTGTCAGAGAACAGAAGTGTTACGGCTCGAGGATTAACAGTGCCTTCACGACACGTGCTATCGGAAATTTCCTACTTCTTGAGATTTATTCTTGCCTATTTATTGGGAAAATCTTATTAAAGGGGTGGTTGATTATGATTTAACTTTTTTAACTTTAGTTAGTGTGTAATGTTGCTGTTTGATCATAAACAACATCTGCAAAGTTACAACGCTCAAAGTTCAATGCAAAGGAGATATTTTCTTTTACAGAAATCTCTTTTTAAGGACTACAACATCACAAACCCAAAAATGTACATAAACCCCGCCCCCGAGAACACACAACAAAGGGGGCGGGGCCATGTTGGGCTGCTTTAGAGAAGAGGAAGAGTTGTTGTAGTCGAGTGTTGTTGTCATGCCGTCATTTTACGCCGGACTGCTTCACAAACGAGGGTCAATTCAACACAAAAGATGAACATGACGGCACATGCTAGTGGATGAGTTGAATCAACTCCACAGCAACTACATCAATTTATCCACTAACCATTCAGAAACGTCTAAAAGTTGTAACTTCTTCCTGAGTCTCTCCATCAGTGTCGACTCCGGTTTGAACAATGTAAGGCTGAACACTTTCGTCATTTTGGCTGCATGAGATTCTCCAGCTTTGTTGTTGTTGAGCTGTTAAAGCTCCGCCCTCTTCTGGAAAGGGGGCGGGAGCAGCAGCTCATTTGCATTTAAAGGGACACACACAAAAACGGGGTGTTTTTGCTCACACCCAAATTTAACAAGCTATAATAAATGATCTGTGGGGGATTTTGAGCTGAAACTTCACAGACATCAGAGAGGCATATTATATCTTGTAAAAGGGGCATTATAGGTCCCCTTTAAAGGCAAAGTTAGTTACATTTAAATACCAAGCATTACATTTTTCTTTGAACATGAAGGAAATTTTACAGCTCAAACTGACTGATAAGGATTATTTGTAGTATTTTAAATTATTTTTGCTTTGTTTTTAACTCTCAGCTACAAAAAAAAAAAAAAAAAAGAGGGCAAACTAACTAGTAAAATATAAAATAAAAGCATTTTCACTTGTAGTTTCAGAATTTTAGACCACACTGCATACTCAAACGTAGACTACACTGGGGTCTGATTATTTAACCAGGTGTTTTGTTTGCATCTCAGAAAGTGTTTGTGTGTTTTATGGCTACATGTGTGTTCGCTGAAGGCATTAAGGCTAACATGCACCCAGGGACGAGTGCAGCTGATATGGATGACTCACTCACCCTCTCTTTCCCTCTCTCTCTCCTCTATTTCTGGAGTTTATCTGCAGGCTTTTAGTCCAGCAGCCAAAAAAAGAGGGTGACGTGGTGTTGGGGTGCCTGGAGTCAATTAAACCTTGGATGTTCTGCGTGCATCTCAAGAGGCAGACGTATAACTCAACATTTTGGCCTTTCTTTGCTGCTTTCAATGTGTTTTTTGCATGCATTTGTGTTCATCCATAATAGAGCATCACCCCCAACTGCCTGTGATAAGGTGTATTTATTAGAGATGCACCGATGTATCGGACGATGAACGCAATTATTTATGTTTAAAAGCAGCTGATGATCAGGGCCGATTAATCAATCAAAAGGGGTGGAAAAAAAATGTGTCAGACTGAAACTTATATGGTGTGTGAAGAAAATCTCTCTTGCGTCGAATTTGTACAAATAAGGAGCAGAAAACCCTAGCTCTTCATGTGCATAAACACTCCGCACCGTTCAATCACGTTTCCAGATGACACACATCAGCTTTGCCAGAAACAATGAGTCAACCTGTAGGGAAATAGAGACAATTCCCATTTGTTTGTCCACATCTGATCTTTAGCACTAATTTTGCAATTGCAATGTTCAAATGATCAAATTAAATGTATGATTTAGTCATGTTAGTTGGTTGCTGTATATCAGGACGCTTCCAAGTGCACTTTCTCCTGCGTCTACAATTGGGAGCAGTGAGCTGGGAACAGAAAGAGAGCTGACAGAAACACTTATATTTGATCAATACCTATTTTCTGGTAAAAAAATGGAATGGCAGTACATGTAATCCCAGAGGAAATACCACTAACTATCGGTCTGGCTGCTGGAGAAATCTACAAACACAGAGTCGACAAGCAAGTTCTTCATTAAATTTAATAAAGCTACTGGAGTTTGCATCAAATAATTAAGATAATAAATAAATAATTTTTTCTTTTCTGCTCACCAAGGCTGCATTTATTTGATCAAAAATACAGTAAAAATCATAAAATATTATTACAATGTAAAACAGCTGTTTTGCATTGTAATAATATTTCACAATATTGCAGAAGAGACTTCTTTAAAAAACATTAAACAAAATCTGAAAAACTAAATGTTAGACTTTTAATGTGTGTGTGTGTGTGTGTGTGTATATATATATATATATATATATATATATATATATATATATATATATATATATATATATATATATATATATATATATATATATATATATATATATATATATAGTTAAATTTGAATAAAATGAAAAAGATTTTCAAATCACATGAGCCAATATTTTATTCACAATAGAACATAGATAACATAACAAAAATGTTTAAACTGAGAAATTTTACATTTTTATCCACTAAATGAGGCAACAAATGGCTGAAAAAGCAAGAAATTTTGAAAAGATTCAGCTGGGAGAACATTTAGCAACTAATTAAGTTAATTGATATCAGGTCTGTAACATGATTAGCTATAAAAGAGGGGCAGAGTCTCTCAGAAGAAGAGATGGGCAGAGCTGTGAAAGAGTGCGTAAAAAGATTGTGGAATACTTTAAAAACAATGTTCCTCAACGTCAAAGGCTTTTCAGATCTCCTCATCTACAGTACATAATATCATCAAAAGATTCAGAGAAACTGGAGAAATCTCTGTATGTAAAGGACAAGGCCGAAGACCTTTATTGGATGCCCGTGGTCTTCTGGCCTCAGACGACACTGATTGTGTCAATGACATTACTAAATGGGCCCAGGAATACTTCCAGAAATCACTGTCGGTAAACACAATCCGCCGTGCCATCTGCAGATGCCAACTAAACCACTGTCGGTAAACACAATCCGCCGTGCCATCTGCAGATGCCAACTAAACCACTGTCGGTAAACACAATCCACCGTGCCATCTGCAGATGCCAACTAAACCACTGTCGGTAAACACAATCCGCCGTGCCATCTGCAGATGCCAACTAAAGCTCTATCATGCAAAAAGGAAGCCATATGTGAACATGGTCCAGAAGCGTCGTCGTGTCCTGTGGGCCAAGACTCATTTAAAATGGACTGTTTTAAAGTGTTCTATGGTCAGACGAGTCCAAATTGGACATTCTTGTTGGAAATCACGGATGCCGTGTCCTCTGGACTAAACAGGAGAGAGACCTTCCATCGTGTTATCAGCGTTCAGTTCAAAAGCCAGCATCTCTGATGGTATGGGGGTGCATAAGTGCATACGGTATGGGCAGCTTGCATGTTTTGGAAGGGACTATGAATGCTGAAAGGTATATAAAGGTTTTAGAGCAAGATATGCTCCCCTCCAGACGACGTCTATTTCAGGGAAGGCCTTGTGTATTTCAGCAAAACCACATACTGCAGCTATTACAACAGCATGGCTTCATCATAGAAGAGTCCCGGTGCTGAATTGACCTGTCTGCAGTCCAGATATTTCACCTATAGAGAAAAATACGTCAAAGATGACCACAAACTCTTCAGCAGCTGGAAACCTATATCAGGCAAGAATGGGACCAAATTCCAACACCAAAACTCCAGAAACTCATAACCTCGATGCCCAGACATTTTCACACTGTTTTGAAAAGAAGAGGAGATGCCACACCATGGTAAACATGCCCCCGTCCCAACTATTTTGAGACCTGTAGCAGGCATTACATTTGAAATGAGCTCATTTTGTGCATAAAAATGTAACATTTCTCCGTTTAAACATTTGTTATGTTATTTATGTTCCATTGTGAATAAAATATTGACTCATGATTTAAAAGTCTTTTAGTTTTCATTTTATTCAAATTTACAAAACGTCCCAACATTTCCAGAATTCGGGTTGTGTGTGTGTATATATATATATATATATATATATATATATATATATATATATACAGAAACATGTCAAAGTGAGCTAATTCTAATTCTAATCACTAATGATTAGTTTTAAACCTGCTGACATTATGCTAATTTGATTCTTCACAAAACTTTCCTCTGTTGAGTCTGAGTAAATGGCAGGTAATAAATGGGTAGAGACTCACTGTATGTGCACTTTGGCTTAATCAATAACTCTCTGGGTAATATAAGCCACTGATTAAACTCCACCTGCACAGATATAGCGAGCTGATGTGAGATATGGTCAGCGACGGCTACGGCAGATCTCTTATCATGAGGCAGTTTATGAGCCATTTATTCTGATAGATTCCCAAAGCCCTGCGAGGAGCTTAGCTGATGTCTTTTACAACCATGAGCCTTAAAAAACTTGCATATAATGATGTACAGATAATGTACCATTCCAAGAAACCATTTTGGATAAAACAATATAAAAACTGAGGGGGAAAAAACATTTCCTTACACTATAAATGATATGCCCTAAGCACAGCAGAACACAATTATAGTGTAAAGATTTAAAACAAAACAAGACCATATAAACCTTTCAATACAGATCTACCGAGAGATTGTTCAGTGATGGTACAGAAGACACAATTCCAGATAAAAACTACACTACCCACAATTCTTAGTAAGCTTGACCACATCAACATCCATTAAACACTGCAAGTGAATCTCATGTATATGTATGAATATTGTGCATTAAACCTAAAATAGATTAATGACTGTAAGTCAATACTTTGATTCAGTTACAGTATATATTGTGCAGTGCATCATGAGATGTGTAGTTTATTCACTCATAAAATAATTTAACAACATCGAATTTCTACTATTTTTGCTGTAACACACTAAACTCATCTTGAAGAAAACATGTTGAACATGCACTATAAAATATATACATATATTTTAAAATATAAAATATAGTGATATTAAAAAATGTAACATTTAATGTAAGATAAAAGATAAATATGTAAAATAAACGTATTTATCAACATTACATTTTTAATGTGTTTTATGACTAAATTCATTGCGCAGATTTGATGCAAATTACTCATAAATTTAGGCAGTTTATAGTTTCACTGTGTAAAAAATTAGATTTCATGCTATTCAAGACTATGAGAAAAAAAACTAATTTTACTAGAGTACATTGTGCGAGAAAATACTATTTCAGTCTTTCTAAATTTCACATTTAATTCAACACGTTACTTGCTGTTTCTCTGTAATTATTTGTGGAATTTACAAGCAATTTCTGAGTTAAAATTGTTAAATCTTATACCCTTTTTTTATTGTTTAATGAGAGCTTTATTCTGTAGGGATCACTGCTGTTCCTCACGCTCTCATGACCGTTCTTACACTGTAACTGACCTTGAAAGAGATCTGACCAATCCCACAGCGGCCCATTATCACAGCTCAGGGAGGAGGAGCGTTTAAGCGCAATTAACTGATAGTAAAGTCATCAACCAGATAATCAATTTAAAACATTTACCATACTAGCGTGTACACACACACACACACACACACACACACACATTGTCGGGCATGTCGTAGGATTGCATCATTGACACTTGCCCTGTGGGCAACAGGTCAGAGAGATCACTGCACTAAGTGAGCCAAGCCACTGACCTTCATGCATTGTTTGCCAGACTTTTGCCCGTGTTTCTGCTGCTGCAGTGAGATACTGTGTGATCCTTCACTGGTTAGTGGAATATTAGCAGATCCGACTGTGTTGTTAGTCAGGATAAGCAGATCGAGTTTCCCTCTCACTTTATATCATCCCTCTGCCAGTGTCTCGACCGTCAAACATGATATCATCCTCATGTCGTTCCACACCCGTAAGACCTTCGTTCATCTTCAGAACACAAATTAAGATATTTTTGATGAAATCTGAGACTCGTCTATAGATAGACAGCAATATAATCAACACTTTCAAGGTCCAGAAAGGTACTAAAGACATTGTTAAAACAGTCATGTGACTGCAGTGGTTCATGCTTAATGTTATGAAGAGACGAGAATACTTTCTGTGCGCAAAAACAAAACTAAAATAACCACTTTATTCAACAATCTCTTCTCTTCTGTCATTATCTTACGCAGGTGACGCAGTAACACAGTGAAGCTTCCGTGTTTACATCCGAATGCCGGCTCAGTATTGGCCAAAGCTGGTCACGTGATCAGCATGACGCATGCGTGTGAAGCCGGCCAATAATGAGTTGGCGTTCTGATGTAGAACCTGGAAGCGCTGGACGTAAACAACATATGAGAATGACACAGAAGAGATTGTTGAATAAAGTGGTTATTTTTGTTTTGTTTTTGCCCACAAAAAGTATTCTCGTCTCTTCATAACATTAAGATTGAACCACTGCAGTCACATGACTGTTTTAACGATGTCTTTAGTACCTTTCTGGACCTTGAAAGTGTTGATTATATTGCCGTCTATGGACGAGTCTCTCGGATTTCATCAAAAATCAATAAATAAAACAATGCAAAGAGAAAGAAAAAGTATTATTTTTCTTTGGGAAGGAACTGCAGGGTAATTAATTAATTAAACCTGGAAAATGTTTAATTAAAATAAATAAATAATTTTAACAGAAGCAATCAAAATAAAACTATGAAATATTTACTAGGAAATATTAATAAAAATATGAAATATTTTATTTGTTTATGTGGTGTTCCCTCTCAATTTTCCATTACGGATATGAACATATATGAGCAATAAGCTTTTTAGAAAGAAAAATTTAAAAGATAAAAAAGAAGAATTAGGGAGAATCACTGAATTCTGACTCATTTGCTGCCATTTTGTAAATATTAATGAATGATGTAATCAGTAAAAAAGTAAATGAGCAATCTAATTAAGTATTTGATTTTTGGAATCTGATTACGTAATCCAGATTACAGACTGCTCTCGTTAACATCTGTGATGAAAGGAACCAGATTGGCTGCTTCTGCTCAGGTCATCAGGTTTGCTTTATCCATGGAAACAAGACCAAATCTAATTTTACAGCCGACTTTTGAAGTGACTCCCTCAATATGATTTTTTTCTGACATAATTTTCTCCATTCTGCTTAAAGCCATTTTTGCGAGAGTTTACAAAATAAATCCTTTGTAAGTTATCCCGCATTATCACGTCACAGATGACGCTATCGCTTTAAAGCATTACTTACACAAGCCTGACATCACAAGTTATATAATTATTCATTTCTTTGAGCAGCAGACGGGTCATCTCTCACAATGACTCATTCTGCTGGATGGGCAATCCTCCCGCATTGACTCGCACGCATATGCGGTTATCCTGAGACAGGGATTCTGCAAAGACCTTAGAGAGCCGGTTTGTTTTGAGCTTAACAGAGCAGAATTAATCTGAGACAAAGCCCAGCTCTGTGAACTGTAATTGTGTTCCTATTAGCCAACATATTTCAAGAAATGCATAACAAATGAGTGTGAACTTTGTGCTTTATTATTGGCTTCTGATCAACTTCTGTTATTCATGAAATTGCAATTATTTGTCACAGTGCGGTTTAAAATAATGCAGCTTCCATTTGTGACAATGCAAATTTCACACAGCAAAATGTGCAAATCCACCTGGTCTTTGACATAAGAGCATCAGTTATTCCAGCTCTTGATATTGCAAACTGGTATTTGATATCATACAATAAAGAATCGTAATTGGGTTAATGACATGTCAGGTCATTTTTTTTTGTCCAAAGGCCTTAATAATAATAAAAATCAAAGATATGACATCTAAAGTATGTAAGGTAGTACAACTAGATCTCTTTTATTGAATCCAAAAGGTTTTAATTATATTTTTCTACATATAAAGGTATTTTAAAGATTTTGAAGTGTCAAAAGGTCATTCGGTTTAACCGTCCAAAGGCCAATACAGCCATTTCATTTGTGATTAAAATATCTTAAAATGTAATAAATGTATATATTTTTTATTCTGGCATGATTTTATAACATCATATATCAACATAGTGCAAAATGGTGTTAAAATTATGTGTAGAAGTCATTGCTTTGTTATGAGAAAGATTGTCCGGAGAAATGAATTTCATTGATGTCATTCGGAGTAACCAATATAAAGAGACCATTTTAGATCAAGTCATGTGGTCAGTATCATGTGACAGGATGTGACATCATTCAGACACCTGCAAAGGACCACATGATCATGAAGCAAAGTAACTAACTCTCTTTTAACTATTTGAAAAATTCATGTTTTCACTTGATCATACGCATGTCCTGAAACATCAGGTCATTCGGTGCAACCGCTATAAAACATGGAAAATGTTGTAATATTTTAAAAACTTGTACTAAATATAAAATGTTTGATTGTCCTTTTGTTAGATATCAGCCTGTTAGCATTGTTTGAAAATATCGTCATTCAGTAAAACCAAAAGTGTCATTCAGTAAAACTGAAATTTTGGTTAAACCAAATGACTTTTTTTGTCCATCTTGTAATAAATGACAAAATCAGTGTTAATTGATTATAAAAACCACATAATCTCATTGTTAACACTTAATAAAACTTCAAAATTAATTATATCTCCATTATATTTTTTGACACTTTTATAAACCTTATTCGTCAATGACCCAAACATAAATGGTGCGTTCAAGTCCTCCTGGGAAGTTCGTATTTACGAGGTGGGAAGTCGTGTGTACGACGGTAGGTGCGTTCAAGTCACTTTCGTCGGAGTATGATGGCGGTGTGCCTTCTCTAATTTAATTACACAAAATAACAACACTTGTGCTTCTAGAAAATGTAGAGCAAAGAATGTGCATTAGTTGTATGTTGCTTTTTTATGTTTTTTAATTAATTTATGAAGCCATTGTAAACTTTATTGTTACATATTACATTTTTACATTGTGGTGCTATCATAGTTTTGCTGGTAATCAGCTTACTTCGGTGTAAATAGAAAAGCCTGACACTGCTAAATACCTGTATTGTGGTATTTCGCCATGTTTCTGACTGACACGCCCCCAACTCATACAGATCGGAGCTTAAAGAAAATTACGAGCTTCCCACTGGTATTTACGACGTTGTGGTGGCGTTCATGTCGATTCTGCTCGTAAATACGATCTGTCCGACATGACTTGAACGCACCAAAACACACTGGTTTTTTAAGCACAAATATTAAATAAAGTGGATAAGGCGGGGCCCAAAAGTCTGAGACCAAGTAAAAATGCTTCATTTTTTATGTGAAAATTAATGTTAAATAATTATGTTAAAATGTTGGTGATGCTTTAATAATTAGATAATCATCATAATAATTTCAGTGAAACTTTTTACATAATTTACAATAGTTTCAGTTAGGACTGTCATGAATGATTATTTTGGTAATAATCTAAAAAAAAATAGCCTTTAAAATGACTTAAAATGCATATATAAGAACAATGAGGGAATAATAATTAGTTCAATTAAAGTATCAAAAGCAAGTGGTTTCATTGAACACTGTTAAAATACATAATGTAACATACATAATATTAACAATCAACTAATGTATTATCACAAAAGCCTGCAACATGGTGATTGTTGTTACACTTTACAGCAGATCAAATCCTTGTTTAATATCTGCCAAGTAACATTTAATTCAAATGTCCACTCAAATGTCTTTGATATATTATCTTCATTTTTGTTCTTTCTATTGGGTGAATTCGGGTTAAACAATGGCTAAAATTGTCCCAGTCACCCTGAATTCACCCTACATATACACTTTCAATATGACTGGTTGAAGTCACTCAATTAATGCTGGTCACTTATAGCAGATCATATTTTACCTGGACCACGCATTAAAAAAATATTGATTTTGTTTTACAAAAACAGTGTCATGCGGTTTGGCCACTATAGTGCTGACAGTTAATCATTCACCTTGCATGTGTTAGTTGTTTGTGTGGCATGATTAATAGCCAGTTTTGCATATAGATTGGATGTGGTCTGAACTCACACTCACGGCAGCATTTCATGTCAAAACCCTGTTACAATCCATGCTTTCTGTGCTTTATTGCTGAGCATAGAGAGATATTACATAAGGCAATTCCAGTAATGCATCCCGGGATTTACAGAACAGGACTAGTTACTCAACACTAACCCACCGGCTACGGCCTTTACTGAGACGACAACAACTCGCATATGAAATGATTGACAGCAAGATGCATGCAGTGTGAGTGTTCATACGACAGATATAACAATCTGAATATGTGTTATTTTCATTTCCATGTTTTAATGGCGCACCAAAAGCAAACAGATGCCAGTTATTTCTGTAGCTTCACAAAAACAAAACACTTTTAATAAACGACATGAAAAAGTGCCATTATCTCCTGTCAATAGAGTCATAAACCCCAGCAGCATGAGAAGGCATGAATCACACAGCTGTTACGGCTGGAAGACATGAAGGATTCACAGGGAAAATCCTTCTTCAGAATCCACCAAAGGGATTCCAAAAAAGTTGGGACACTGAACAAATTGTGAATAAAAAAGGAATGCAATAATTTACAAATCCCATAAACTTATATTTTATTCACAATAGAATATAGATAACATATCAAATGTTGAAAGTGAGACATTTTGAAATGTCATGCCAAATATTGGCTCATTTTGGATTTCATGAGAGCTACACATTCCAAAAAAGTTGGGACAGGTAGCAATAAGAGGCCGGAAAAGTTAAATGTACATATAAGGAACAGCTGGAGGACCAATTTGCAACTTATTAGGTCAATTGGCAACATGACTGGGTATAAAAAGAGCCTCTCAGAGTGGCAGTGTCTCTCAGAAGTCAAGATGGGCAGAGGATCACCAATTCCCCCAATGCTGCGGCAAAAAATAGTGGAGCAATATCAGAAAGGAGTTTCTCAGAGTTTGAAGTTATCATCATCTACAGTGCATAATATCATCCAAAGATTCAGAGAATCTGGAACAATCTCTGTGCGTAAGGGTCAAGGCCGGAAAACCATACTGGATGCCTGTGATCTTCGGGCCCTTAGACGGCACTGCATCACATACAGGAATGCTACTGTAATGGAAATCACAACATGGGCTCAGGAATACTTCCAGAAAACATTGTCGGTGAACACAATCCACCGTGCCATTCGCCGTTGCCGGCTAAATCTCTATAGGTCAAAAAAGAAGCCATATCTAAACATGATCCAGAAGCGCAGGCGTTTTCTCTGGGCCAAGGCTCATTTAAAATGGACTGTGGCAAAGTGGAAAACTGTTCTGTGGTCAGACGAATCAAAATTTGAAGTTCTTTTTGGAAAACTGGGACGCCATGTCATCCGGACTAAAGAGGACAAGGACAACCCAAGTTGTTATCAGCGCTCAGTTCAGAAGCCTGCATCTCTGATGGTATGGGGTTGCATGAGTGCGTGTGGCATGGGCAGCTTACACATCTGGAAAGGCACCATCAATGCTGAAAGGTATATCCAAGTTCTAGAACAACATATGCTCCCATCCAGACGTCGTCTCTTTCAGGGAAGACCTTGCATTTTCCAACATGACAATGCCAGACCACATACTGCATCAATTACAACATCATGGCTGCGTAGAAGAAGGATCCGGGTACTGAAATGGCCAGCCTGCAGTCCAGATCTTTCACCCATAGAAAACATTTGGCGCATCATAAAGAGTAAGATGCGACAAAGAAGACCTAAGACAGTTGAGCAACTAGAAGCCTGTATTAGACAAGAATGGGACAACATTCCTATTCCTAAACTTGAGCAACTTGTCTCCTCAGTCCCCAGACGTTTGCAGACTGTTATAAAAAGAAGAGGGGATGCCACACAGTGGTAAACATGGCCTTGTCCCAACTTTTTTGAGATGTGTTGATGCCATGAAATTTAAAATCAACTTATTTTTCCCTTAGAATGATACTGTACATTTCCTCAGTTTAAACATTTGATATGTCATCTATGTTGTATTCTGAATAAAATATTGAAACTTCCACATCATTGCATTCTGTTTTTATTCACAATTTGTACAGTGTCCCAACTTTTTTGGAATCAGGTTTGTAACATTTTTAAATGTTACTACTTGTTTCAGAATGTTCAGAGAACATTCAAAAGTAACATTCCATAATGTTTGAAGAATGATACAATGGAATGTTCAGAGTTCAGCACACATTTCATATGCACTCAATTTGTAGTGCTGTTATATTGTTGTTGTTTTTATCTTTTGGAGCATTTTGACCTCTTCTCTGAAAATGATTATTGTTATTGTGTGTGTGTGTGTGTGTGTGTGTGTGTGTGTGTGTGTGTGTGTGTGTGTGTGCTTGTTTTCATGATTTACGAGGACACAAATTTGTTTAATGACATGGGTATTACACTGGTATTACAACGTAAATATGAAATATGAGGACATTTCATGAACCCTTATATTTAAAATAGCTTTAAAAACATACTAAACAATGTTTTATTAAAAATGTAAAAATGTTTTCTGTGATGGGTAGGTTTCAGAGTAGGGGGAGAGAATGTACAGTTTGTACAGTATAAAAACCAGACAAAATAACAGTATCCAAGTTTTCATTCTTTGCGAATTACTTCTTTAACTTAATTTAAGACTGATGAAGAAGCCATTTCTATGAATGCACAGGTTCACTGAAGCAACAGACACACATTCTCATGTCTTTCCTCCTCCTCCACCTCCACCTCCTCCTCCTCCGCAACAGTTTCTCCAGCACTTCAGATTGTCAGACTCTGTCTGCACCTCCTGCTAGAAAGTTGTGATGAATTCTTTCCAATTTTACTTTCCGCATGTGGAAGTGAGTCAATCAGTGCATTGTGCTGCAGAATAAAATTGGCCATGAAATAAATTCAAACGGCGGCTTTTTAGCAAGAGAGGGATTTGAATATACCATCAGCTAATCTAAATACCATCAAACAGTTGCCAGAACCAGATTTTAGGAAAAAATGAATCTCTCCAGCATCACTTTGAGGATTTAATTCCCTTCCATATCTAATATTTGTTATTTTGCATGCATGAAGCTCTTACTGTAACTGGAAGATTGCTTTACAGTCATAATTCATATGCATTCATCATCAGTAGCTCTCTCCCTCTCTCTGCGCAGTGATTCCCAGGGAATAGGTTTTCTGACAGCACAATGACATGGAAGGTCCCTCTGGAAGAACGCCGGCCATAAATAGCACCTGATGTGTTTGTGATGTAGCGCTTTCCATGTTTGGACCCAAGGGGCATCAGTTTTAATCAGCCGTTCAGAAAATGACCCGACACAGAAATATGGAGAATTCAGCAGAAGCTGGAATCCACGTTACTTCATCAACAAAGGATGGGAGGAAGTGAGTCTGTGGGAAATGAACATGCATTCATCACTGGACATAATACATTTGAAATGAATGAGTATTTTAATGAGTCGGCAATGACGATCAAACTGAGAAAGTGATTTCCTTACAGTAATTATGTTCCCTCGCAGGCAGTTCTGGGACTCACTAAATGCAGGGAAAATTGTGCTGCTCAATAAATGCAACACCGGTGATGATGGAACGTGCAGCGTATCGACTGACGTCGTTTCAGGAACACAATTCAGCTCTGTATATAGTTCCCAAAATAACAGGCAATTTCATAAAATAAAATTGAGAGAGTCATAATTTCATTATGAGAGTCAATCAGTTTCATGTTATAAAATTGAGAGAGTTTAGTACAAATGTCTTCATTATGTTATTTTCGGTTTTTGGGTTGTAATTTTATTTATAATAAAAAGTATGATTGTGTAACTCCACACCAGCAGAGGGAGCCTTCAAAGTAACAAAGTATCTTACGCATTATATTCGCTTAGTATCACTTCCGACCACCACGCCGAAGACGTTAAGCTTTGCTTCACCCAATAAATTCAATGGTTCAGTGGAGCAATGCAGAGGGTTTATTTGTCAAGTTGAAATCGTTTTTTTTGATAACCAAGATGATCAATTTGACTCTGAAAAGAAGTATGCTTTCCTCATGTCCTTGCTCACGGATAAAGCTATCGATTGGGCTGCAGCGGTTTGGGAATCTGATTATTTCGGACTTCTTACGAATACATATTCAGCAAATCTGGGATGTGTTTGAATATCCCAAGGATATTTCTTCACAGCTGCTTCGTATGAGTCAAGGTAACCGCACCGCTGCCGATTGTGCCATTGATTTTCGAACGCTCGCTGCTCAAAGCGGTTTGAATGATGTCTCGTGTTTCAGAAAGCTGTGTTTCAGAAAAGTTTGAACATTGAACTGCAAACTGAAATCGCTTACAAAGGTGAACACTGAGAGTCTGACCATTAACCACAGCAATTTTGAGGTCTCTAACTCAAAGCACCACCAACTGTCCGAAATTTGTGCTGATAACTTTTGAACCGTAATGAACCGCGCCGGATGGTCCCTCATTGTCTGCGTAAGCGCCAACAGTGGCCATGTGAGCATCAGATCTGGACCACGGAGCAATGGAAGAAGGTGGCCTGGTCTGATGAATCACGATTCTTTTTACATCATCGCTTACCAGGGGAACACATGGCACCAGGATGCACTATGGGAAGAAGGCAAGCCTTCGGAGGCAGTGTGATGCTTTGGGCAATGTTCTGCTGGGAAACCTTGGGTCCTGCCATCCATGTGGATGTTACTGTGACACGAACCACCTACCTAAGCATTGTTCAGACCATGTACAGCCTTTCATGGAAACGGTATTCCCTGGTGGCTGTGGCTTCTTTCAGCAGGATAATGCGCAAAAATGGTTCAGAAATTGTTTGAGGAGCACAACAACGAGTTTGAGGTGTTGACTTGGCCTCCAAACTAGTCTGATCCATGGAGGCTCCACCTCACAACTTACAGGACTTAAAGGATCTGCTGCTAACATCTTGGTGCAGATCCCACAGCACACCTTCAGGGGTCTAGAGGAGTCCATGCCTCGACGGGTCAGAGCTGTTTTGGCAGCAAAAGGGGTCCAACACAATATTAACCCTTATGCGGTCTTCGTTTGGGAAGTACACTCAGGGTCTTCGGGGTCTCCACAGACACCAGGCAACAAAATGCAATTTTGGGTACAAAATACTTGTTTTTTTAAAAACAAATGTAATTTTACTCTGTTTATTAATGTTTTTACTCCATGTTTGTACAGTTTTTGGAGGATTTATCATATTTTTTAAATTTATATAAATAAATTAAAAAATATTTTTTTTAAATAGGTTTTTATACAAAAACAGCTTTTTATGTAAAATTCACTTTATAAAAGACCCACATTTCTAAATTTCATTCATGGGGATAACATGGATAATTTGACATGGTTTAGTGTAAGATTTTTGCCCATCTTTTGGAAAATGCAGTTTTAAAAGTAAAAAAACTATCATTTTTACCAGTAGATGGCAGCAGAGCTCCACTATTTGCTATGTGCTATTTGAATGACTGAAAGACATCTTTTCATAAGTTTTTTTCAGTTGGATTCATATCTAAATATTATGAAATCACAATTATAACAATAAAGGGTACTTTTTGTCAAAGTTTAGTATTTTTTGTAATGAAAAAAAAATAGTTTTTCAATATTGTTACATTATGATGAGACTCCACTGTGAAAATGGACAAAATTCATCCTCAAAATCAACATTTTGGAAAAATTAATTTTTTTCAGTACAAAAAATGCTAAACTTTGACAAAAAGTAATTTTTATTGTTTTAATTGTGATTTCATAATATTTAGATATGAATCCAACAAAAAAAAACTTTTGAAAAGATGTCTTTCAGTTAGTCAAATAACATAGCAAATAGTGGAGCTCTGCAGCCATCTGCTGGTAAAAGTGATTTTTTTTTTTTTTTTTTTTTTCCAAAAGATGGGCAAAAATCTTACACTAAACCATGTCAAATTATCCATGTTATCCCCATGAATGAAAGTTAGAAATGTGGGTCTTTTATAAAGTGAATTTTACATAAAAAGCTGTTTTTGTAAAAATATTTATTTATTTATTTATTTATTTATATAAATTTAAAAGATACGAGAAATCCTCCAAAAACTGCACAAATATGAAGTAAAAACATTAATAAACAGAGTAAAATTACATTTGTTTTTTAAAAAGCAGTTATTTTATAACAAAATTACATTTTATTGCCTGGGGTCTGTGGAGACCCTGAAGACCCTGAGTGTACCTTTTTTTTTACACTAACATAAAAACAAGCTATCACAATATTTTTTTTTTATTTGAGCAAACGTCGTTTGGGGTCTAAAAAGACCCCAAAGACCCTATAAGGGTTAAGAAGGTGGTCATAATGTTATGCCTGATCATGTATATATGTATATATATATTGTCCATATAATATATAGTTATAGTGTGTCAAAGATGTTTGAGGCCAAATTTCAAAGGTTTGCTCCGAATTAATGGACAAAGCCCAAAAAAGTGTTACAATTAGCCTCCCCGTTTTACACATGGCCTGATGCTGCAGACACTATCTCTCAGTGCAGAAAGGTTTAGGTAACACATCACACACAAAATAATGAGTTCTAGAGCACAAATAATAAGCTCAAGCCAACTCTAAAGTTCAGCACACACAGGAGGCGTATATTTATATAGGGCGCCATCACTTTGGTGTTGTCAAGAAAGGGGGTAATGCGGCTTTCAGCGAGCACTGATGATGTTTAATGAGCTCCCCTCTGTCTCATAGGTAATTTGGGATGAGATGTTAGATGCCAGTGAAGATCTGGTGCTCTGACATTTGTCGGTGTCTGTGACACAAGTACTCTAAAAATACTCTTGGAGGAGACGGAGAAGATTTAAGCAGGTGCGTCTCATATCGCCTCTCAGAGGACTGTATGCACACTTGATGCATTTATATATGACACGTTTATCCAGTTAACAGCCATTAACACCCACATCTGTGTAAACATGGCATCATAATATTCTTTAAATGTGACATCCTAACTTTATTGAACTCCCATAATCACATGTATTGGCCAAAGGAGGTTTATTATAAATAAATGTATTAAATGCAATATTTCACCCCAGAATGTAAAGTTTTAGAAATATACATAAACAGTGATAGATTTACCATCTGTTGGACAAGTGGTTCGGAAAATGGGTGGAAGGATAGAAACTATAAAGGACTATTAAGATTTAATGATTAAATCATTACATAAAATAAGTTCCTTTATCCCAGAAAAACTGTGTTCAATATACTGTCATTTTATTAATATGGTTATTACTGGTGATTTTCATTATTTTAAGAAGTTAAACCATGTCGAAATGAATTTAAATGATTATGGAAGCTTGTTTCCACCACAGAATAAAAAGGTTAGTGTGACTTTAAAGTCAGAATTGCACAATATAAAATCACAATTCTGACTTTTTTTTATAAAAGCCCGAATTGTGAGATAAAAAGTCGCAATTACTTTTTTGATTTATTTTATTTTTTCCCTGTGGGGGAAAGAATCTTCCATAAATGGTGCATACATTTAAATTAAATAATGTGTAATTTCTTAATAATAAATCATTTTTATTTTAGAATTATTTGTCAAAAGTACTACACATTACTTGGATTTAAACTTTTATACAATGGAAAAAGTTACTTAGTGCACATTAAAGTGTCTGACGTTAAAGCAATGCAGTTAAATGAGTGCTTTTTTTTAAGCTAATCTTTTATATTCACCAGCTTGTGA
Organism: Megalobrama amblycephala; assembly: GCF_018812025.1. Classification (NCBI taxonomy): domain Eukaryota; kingdom Metazoa; phylum Chordata; class Actinopteri; order Cypriniformes; family Xenocyprididae; genus Megalobrama; species Megalobrama amblycephala. The sequence continues at coordinate 782,915 of NC_063063.1, read as the reverse complement.
AATGAAAACATTAAAGCAAAGTTTTCATTGACAGAATCCGTAACTCGGCTGGTGTCTGCTTTACTGAAGTTCCACTAATGGACTGTTTTTATTCCGCCCCGTGCGGCTCCCGTTACCGGAACAAGCCTGTGTGTCACAGTGGGTTTAACATTCATGTACTCGACTCTCGCTCGCTGTTTAGTATGCGGCACAGCGCTGCACACTCTCTCCCAGAAAACAAACAGGAGTTAGTGGAACATATCTGTATTACCCAGTCAGCCTGGCTCAATTAATCACACCCCGTGAATGTAAGGCCTACTGCTAAAATTAAAGCCAAAGCGTGAGTCCAGCTGGCCTGATACGCAGCTGCACCGCAGGAGGCACAAGAGTGACAAATACTGGGTTAAAAACAACCCAAGTTGGGATGAAAATGGACAAATCCAGCAATTGGGTTGCTTTTAACACAGCGATTGTAATGTTTTAACCCATTGATTGGGTTGTTTAAATCCGGCGATTAGGATGTTTTAACCCAGCGATTGGGATGTTTTAACCCAGCGATTGGGTTGTTTTAACCCAGCGATTGTAATGTTTTAACCCAGCGATTGTAATGTTTTAACCCAGTGATTGGGTTGTTTTAACCCAACGATTGGGATGTTTTAACCCAGCAATTGTAATGTTTTAACCCAGTGATTGGGTTGTTTTAACCCAGCGATTAGGATGTTTTAACCCAGCGATTGGGATGTTTTAACCCAACGATTGGGATGTTTTAACCCAGCGATTGTAATGTTTTAACCCAGTGATTGGGTTGTTTTAACCCAACGATTGGGATGCTTTAACCCAGCAATTGTAATGTTTTAACCCAGTGATTGGGTTGTTTTAACCCAGCGATTAGGATGTTTTAACCCAGCGATTGGGATGTTTTAACCCAACGATTGGGTTGTTTTAACCCAACGATTGGGATGTTTTAACCCAGTGATTAGGTTGTTTTAACCCAGCGATTGGGATGTTTTAACCCAGCAATTGTAATGTTTTAACCCAGTGATTGGGTTGTTTTAACCCAGCGATTAGGATGTTTTAACCCAGCGATTGGGATGTTTTAACCCAACGATTGGGTTGTTTTAACCCAGCGATTGGGATGTTTTAACCCAACGTTTGGGATGTTTTAACCCAGCGATTGGGTTGTTTTAACCCAGCGATTGTAATGTTTTAACCCAGTGATTGGGTTGTTTTAACCCAACGATTGGGATGTTTTAACCCAGCAATTGTAATGTTTTAACCCAGTGATTGGGTTGTTTTAACCCAGCGATTAGGATGTTTTAACCCAGCGATTGGGATGTTTTAACCCAACGTTTGGGATGTTTTAACCCAACGTTTGGGATGTTTTAACCCAGCGATTGGGTTGTTTTAACCCAGCGATTGTAATGTTTTAACCCAGTGATTGGGTTGTTTTAACCCAACGATTGGGATGTTTTAACCCAGCAATTGTAATGTTTTAACCCAGTGATTGGGTTGTTTTAACCCAGCGATTAGGATGTTTTAACCCAGCGATTGGGATGTTTTAACCCAACGATTGGGATGTTTTAACCCAGCGATTGTAATGTTTTAACCCAGTGATTGGGTTGCTTTAACCCAACGATTGGGATGCTTTAACCCAGCAATTGTAATGTTTTAACCCAGTGATTGGGTTGTTTTAACCCAGCGATTAGGATGTTTTAACCCAGCGATTGGGATGTTTTAACCCAACGATTGGGATGTTTTAACCCAACGATTGGGTTGTTTTAACCCAGTGATTAGGTTGTTTTAACCCAGCGATTGGGATGTTTTAACCCAACGATTGGGTTGTTTTAACCCAACGATTGGGATGTTTTAACCCAGTGATTAGGTTGTTTTAACCCAGCGATTGGGATGTTTTAACCCAGCAATTGTAATTTTTTAACCCAGTGATTGGGTTGTTTTAACCCAGTGATTAGGTTGTTTTAACCCAGCGATTGGGATGTTTTAACCCAGCAATTGTAATGTTTTAACCCAGTGATTGGGTTGTTTTAACCCAGCGATTAGGATGTTTTAACCCAACGATTGGGATGTTTTAACCCAGTGATTAGGTTGTTTTAACCCAACGATTGGGATGTTTTAACCCAGCAATTGTAATGTTTTAACCCAGTGATTGGGTTGTTTTAACCCAGCGATTAGGATGTTTTAACCCAGCGATAGGGATGTTTTAACCCAACGATTGGGTTGTTTTAACCCAACGATTGGGATGTTTTAACCCAGTGATTAGGTTGTTTTAACCCAGCGATTGGGATGTTTTAACCCATCGATTGGGATGTTTTAACCCAGTGATTGGGTTGTTTTAACCCAGCGATTAGGATGTTTTAACCCAGCGATTGGGATGTTTTAACCAAACGATTGGGTTGTTTTAACCCAACGATTGTAATGTTTTAACCCAGCGATTGTAATGTTTTAACCCAGTGATTGGGTTGTTTTAACCCAACGATTGGGATGCTTTAACCCAGCAATTGTAATGTTTTAACCCAGTGATTGGGTTGTTTTAACCCAGTGATTAGGATGTTTTAACCCAGCGATTGGGATGTTTTAACCCAGCGATTGGGATGTTTTAACCCAACGATTGGGTTGTTTTAACCTAGTGATTGGGTTGTTTTAACCCAGTGATTGGGTTGTTTTAACCCAGCAATTGTAATGTTTTAACCCGGTGATTGTAATGTTTTAACCCAGCGATTGAGTTGTTTTAACTCAGAGATAGGGATTTTTTAACCCAGTGATTGGGTTAAATGTTTGACCAACGTGTTGGGTAGTTTTATTTAACTCAACTATTGTTTAAAAATTACTGTATTTCTTGCTTAAAATGAACCCAAAATATGTTAAAAATGTAACTTTTTTTATTTTAATTTCTTAATAATTTTAATGAATAATAATTAAACATTTACTAAATTTCTTATTAATAAATGTTCACCTTTTGATTATTATTGTTGCCTCTAGTAATTATGTGTCTGATTTTTAATTTCCAACCTATTTTGGGTTCATTTTAATCCAGCCATACAGTCATTTTTAAACAATAGTTGAGTTAAATAAAACTGCCCAGCACGTTGCTCAAACATTTAACCCAACCACTGGGTTAAAACAACTCAATTGCTGGGTTTGTCCATTTTCAACCCAACTATTTATCATTCTTCAAACATTACGGGAACGTTCTGAAACAAGTTACATTTAAAAAAAAAAAATGTTCCATGAATGATGTATGATTAATGTTTTGTGCTAACGTTTTAAAGACCAGAATGAACATTCTATTAACGTTACTGGAAGAACGTTTGTTTATAACGTTGAGAGAACCTTGCCAGAACATTCTGAGAATGTTCCCTGTTAGTTGGGTTAACATTCATGTTTTATAGTTGAAATGAGATGAAATATGGAGGGCTGAGAGAGCACATCTAATTTTGGCTGCAAAAGAGCAATGAAGGGCAAAGCATTCACTTTCATGTTTGTGAGATCTTTGAGTGAGTGTAGAGACAGAACGAGTTAAAACTAAACTCAATGCAGAAGACAATGTTTTTAAGCAGCTCAGAGACAATGTGCTCATTCATAACTCCATATCTCCTGTTTAAAGTGTAAGGAAAATACAAAAAATACGAAAGATATTTAAAAGATTTGACCTTTTTCATCTCACATAATCAAGGCGTGTTAATCCGGTTATCTCAGGGAGAAATATTTGAGCTCATCTAGAATTCAGTGCATTAGTTGAATTTAATGCAATAGTTTGAGATCTCTGCTGAAACACGAGACAGGAGACATGTGAGATTACTGTGGCAGGCAGCCTCAATTTGCTTTCCATTTAATCCCGTTTCTGTCTGGGAGAATCACTTGAGACGGTAAAGAGATCTCATTGCTGCTCTTTCTTTCCTATGGGTATTTCCAAACGTATTTGTCTTGTGCAGTGCCATTAGTTTAATATTGTGCGCTCACCGCCAAAAACAAGAGTCAGTGGATCACAGACTATTTGCTGACAGCTGGAACACCGACTGTTGCCATGCACAAATATACCCACAGCCTGAGGGATTATGATGATATCAGCATTAACAAGCCACACAATGGGGCTTCGCTTCCTCGTCCAGTTCAGGTGCCGCACTGTAAACTCAGTACAGGCGAGCGAATGGAACATTCCATCCCATTCTGACTCTCTGGTTACAATCTGCTGCCCTGGACCTTTGAAACGAGGCAAGAAACAGGAGCCCAGCAGTTAGTGTGTGCACTGAGGTAATACATTCCGGAATAACCTTTCCTGTTGGTCAACAGATAGTGTGCTGGAGTCTTTACAGGGTTATGAACAAACATTCTTCCTGTAACATTAATAGAATGTTCATTCAATGTTATCTAGTTTTAATAACATCCTCAAAATGTTTGCACAAAAACACTGGGTCTCGTTCACTAAGCATGCGTACGCACAAATCTGTGCATGAAATGTGTGTTGGAACGATTTTAAGACCAAATCACAATTCACCAAAAATTTGGTACTAAAAATCATTCTAAATTTACAACAAAATATAGGAACAAGTGACAAACACAGTGAGTGAGTTGTTTTTAACCCAGCGTTTGGGTTGTTTTAACCCAGTGGTTGAGTTGTTTTAACCCCAGGATAGGGTTGTTTGTTTTAACCCAGCGATTGGGCTGTTTAAACCCAGTGTTTGGGTTGGTTTTAACCCAGTGATAGGGTTGTTTTAACCCAGCGATTGGGCTGTTTAAACCCAGTGTTTGGGTTGGTTTTAATTCAGTGATTAGTGATTGCGTTGTTTTAACCCAGTGGTTGGGTTGTTTTAACCCAGCGATTAGGTTGTTTTAACCAAGGGATAGGGTTGTTTTAATCCAGCGATTGGGCTGTTTTAACCCAGTGTTTGGGTTGTTTTAACCCAGCGGTTGAGTTGTTTTAACCCAGCAATTGGGTAGTTTTTAACCCAGTGGTTGGGTTGTTTTAACCCAGGGATTGGGCTGTTTTAACCCAGGTTTGGGTTGGTTTTATAGGGTTGTTTGTTTTAATCCAGCGATTGGGCTGTTTAAACCCAGTGTTTGGGTTGGTTTTAACCCAGTGATTGGGCTGTTTTAACCCAGGGATAGGGTTGTTTGTTTTAACCCAGCGATTGGGCTGTTTAAACCCAGTGTTTGGGTTGGTTTTAATTCAGTGATTAGCGATTGAGTTGTTTTAACCCAGTGGTTGGGTTGTTTTAACCCAGCGATTAGGTTGTTTTAACCCAGGGATAGGGTTGTTTTAATCCAGCGATTGGGCTGTTTTAACCCAGTGTTTGGGTTGGTTTTAATTCAGTGATTGGCGATTGGGTTGTTTTAACCCAGCGGTTGGGTTGTTTTAACCCAGCGATTGGGTTGTTTTAACCCAGCGATTGGGATGTTTTAACCCAGCATTTGGGTTGTTTTAACCCAGGGATTGGGCTGTTTTAACCCAGGGATAGGGTTGTTTGTTTTAACCCAGCGATTGGGTTGTTTTTAACCCAGCGATTGGGATGTTTTAACCCAGCATTTGGGTTGTTTTAACCCAGCGATTGGGCTGTTTAAACCCAGTGTTTGGGTTGGTTTTAATTCAGTGATTAGCGATTGAGTTGTTTTAACCCAGTGGTTGGGTTGTTTTAACCCAGCGATTAGGTTGTTTTAACCCAGGGATAGGGTTGTTTTAACCCAGCGGTTGAGTTGTTTTAACCCAGCGATTGGGTTGTTTTTAACCCAGCGATTGGGCTGTTTTAACCCAGCATTTGGGTTGTTTTTAACCCAGCGGTTGAGTTGTTTTAACCCAGCGATTGGGTTGTTTTAACCCAGTGTTTGGGTTGTTTTAACCCAGCGGTTGAGTTGTTTTAACCCAGCGATTGGGTAGTTTTTAACCCAGTGGTTGGGTTGTTTTAACCCAGGGATTGGGTTGTTTTTAACCCAGCGATTGGGCTGTTTTAACCCAGTGTTTGGGTTGTTTTAACCCAGCGGTTGAGTTGTTTTAACCCAGCGATTGGGTTGTTTTTAACCCAGCAATAAGGTTGTTTTAACCCAGGGATAGGGTTGTTTTAACCCAGCGATTGGGCTGTTTTAACCCAGCATTTGGGTTGTTTTAACCCAGCGGTTGAGTTTTTTTAACCCAGCGATTGGGTTGTTTTTAACCCAGTGGTTGGGTTGTTTTAACACAACCCAATCACTGTGTTTGTCCATATTTAATGAAACTTGGATTGTTTTAACCCAGCAGGTTTTAGAGTGTAGAAAATTCTTTTTTTAAAACATTTAAATCACTGGATGTTTTGAACGTTCAGAGAACATTCAGAAAAAAACGTTTTCAAGGGAACGTTAGTAAAATGTTTTTAGAACACATTTTGTTTGTGCTTATTTGCAACAATAGCATGCTTATACTGTAAATATCATTTGAATAATAAAATCTTCATGAAAACATCCCATTCACACCCATAAAATATTCACTCTTGCTCTCCTGCAAATGTGTCCCTGTTTACATGTATTGTGCTGATAGCCTTAATGAGGTATGAGCTTAATTGCGACTGTGTGATATTTGCATCAAACCTAAAAAGTAATTTCATCTTCTTAGCAGTTTCCAGTCATGCTATTATTACATGGATTTAGGAAATGAGTTCCACCAATATCCTGACATTACATCAGAATCAGGTTAGAATACTGTGGACTGAAGAGATCCATTATGTGCTGTCTTTCATCTAGTATTTTAATTCAGCCGTGGCCTGAGGGAGACGGGATTAGAACAAAGCTGCGTTTCTCTAATTGGACACGACAAGTGCTGGTCAGTCAGATAAGGTGAGGACTTCAGGCCATGGTTCAGTCCGGCTGTGGACGACTGCCACGACCGTAAAGAGAATGGAGAGAGAAATGACATGTGTGATGCTCTGTGTGCCCGTCCTTCATTGTTTTAAAGCAGCTTTACAGAAAACCATGATGTTTTTGTTTATAATCTAAGGTCATCTAAAGGTTAATGTAGTTATAAATGTTCACAAAACTCACATTTAAAAGAAGGCATACAATGTAAAGTTTTCTAATCCGGGAAAAAGGAGCAAAAATACTGATGACTCATCTTGCACTCAGGGGCGTGGCCAGATGTTTGTCCAATCAGGTGCTCTGTAGAATGTGCATGCCCCTCCCCCTAATACTGCCTGCAACTGACTATACTGTAAAATAAAGATTATTGGAAAATACTATGTTCTTCCTACAACATTTAATTCAGTGAATTACTTGCCGTTTATTTTATAATTATTTGTGAAATTTACTCGCAATTTCTGAGTGAGAATTGTTTGTTTTCATTGTAATTGGTTGCAAATTATAGTTCATGTTCAACTAAAACTTACTTAGTAAAAAATAGTGGGACTTCAGTGGCTCATCTTACTGTTTCAGTAAAGCTAAAAATGTCTAAAAGCTAAAAAAGCACAAGCCTCTTGAGTCACAGGTGTGTTGCTCAGGTCTCCGTTCTCAACATAAGCACGAGGGAATCAATAATCTGGAGTCGGAGAAGGTTTCTCATGTACAAGAATAGGCCTCTTTAAAGGTTCCCAGCATGGTGGCAGTTATTATGTGCTCTTTTCTCAATAGTCCTTCAGTGACCTCGGCTATCCTTTTGACTGATCGCTGGACCAGGCTGTGAGTGTGAGTATGTGCTACTATTCACTGAGTCTGTGCTGAGGCAGAGCAGTCATGACCACCAAACAGGAATGAAAGGCGAGTGCTGAATAGTGACGCTTAGCCGGTAATTCATCCTGCTTGAGCTGCTGCCAGGTATTCGGCTAGAGTTCTCACACACACCCAAGGACGCCCTGGGAGAAACGGGAAAAACACGGGAGACATTCAGCGACCTATACAGTCTGAGGCCACTATAGTCAAATGTTTACGTGTTGCAGCAGCAGATCAATCTGAGTGAAACTATTTCAGCTTTTTATTGTGGTCTCAGACTGCACTCTTAAAAATAAAGGTTCGGTCCCACTTTATATTAGATGGCCTTAACTACTATGTACTTAGATCAAATAATATGTACAATGTACTTATTGTGTTCATATTGTATTGAAAATTACTTTTGCTGCTGTACAGGTAAGGTTAGGGACAGGTTTGGTGGTATTGGTAGGGGTAAGGTGTAAGGGATGGTCAACAGTATATGCAGGCATTTTTTAAAATATAAATACAATGTAAAAACATGTATGTACACAATAAGTGCATTGTATCAAATTATTAATTTAAATGTCAGTACATAGCAGTTAAGGCCACTTAATATGAAGTGGGACCAAAGATTCTTTATTGGAATCAATGTTTGCATGAAGAACATTTTACATCCATGCGACCTTCCCTTCAGAAAGAGAAGTGGCACACTTTGAATTTACATAATAATATACTTTAAAAGAATATGCTTAAGTGAGAACTGAACATAGTGTTTTCGGACACTTAATTGCATGTTATTTACAATTGAATTAAAATACATTCTAGTTTAAATTTATATTAGCTTAAGAGCGCTTTTTATGACCCACTCTCTCTAAAAACAACCCAACTTGGGTTGAAAATGGGCAAACCCAGCGACTGGGTTGTTTTAACTAAGTAATTGTTTTTTTAACCCAGTGATTGAGTTGTTTTAACCCAGCGACTGAGTTTTAACCCAGCAATTGGGTTGTTTTAACCCAATGAATGGGTTGTTTTAACCAAGTAATTCTTTTTTTTTTTTTTAACCCAGTGAATGGGTTGTTTTAACCCAGCAATTGGGTTGTTTTAACCCAGTGAATGGGTTGTTTTAACCCAGCGATTGAGTTTTAACCCAGCGATTGAGTTGTTTTAACCCAAGGAATGGGTTGTTTTAACCCAGCGATTGAGTTTTAACCCAGCAATTGAGTTGTTTTAACCCAAGGAATGGGTTGTTTTAACCCAGCGATTGAGTTGTTTTAACCCAAGGAATGGGTAGTTTTAACCCAGCGATTGAGTTGTTTTAACCCAAGGAATGGGTAGTTTTAACCCAGCGATTGAGTTTTAACCCAGCAATTGAGTTGTTTTAACCCAGCAATTGAGTTGTTTTAACCCAAGGAATGGGTTGTTTTAACCCAGCGATTGAGCTGTGTCAACCCAGTGATTGGGATGTTTTAACCCATCAAATGAGTTATTTTAACCCAGAGATAGGGATGTTTTAACCCAGCGATTGGGTTGTTTTAACCTAGTATTTTTTTAACCCATTGATTGGGTTGTTTTAACCAAGTAATTGGTATTTTTAACCCAGCGAAAAGGTTGTTTCAACCCAGTGGTTGGGTTAAATGTTTTCCCAATCTGCTGGGTAGTTTTATTTAACTCAGCTATTATTTTAAAAATTACTGTATTGTTTGTTTTAAAATGAACCCATAATAAGTTTAATAATGATTAAACAATAAACATTTATTAAATTGCTTATTAATAAATGTTCACCTTTTGATTATTATTGTTTCCAGCCTATTTTAGGTTAATTTTAAGCCAGACATACAGTAATTTTAAAAAAAGAGTTGAGTTAAATAAAACAACCCAGCACATTGGACAAACATTTAACCCAATCTCTGGGTTTGTCCATTTTCAACCCCACTTGGGTTGTTTTTAACCCAGCAGTGCGCTTTACAGTAGGACTTAAGTACATTTTAAATGTAATTTCATAATTCTGTTGTCTTTGAAGTATGGTTAAAATGTACTGCCGAATGTTCTGACAAGCATTTTTGATAATCTAAAATATTTCTAGTGAAACATACTGTATATGTCAATTATATTTCTAATCACTCTTGCAATGATGCTAAAGATGATTAAAACACATTGATTTAAAATGTACCTTAAAGTTAAATTTGACATTATTACAAAGTGTGCTTTCACACAAAGAAAAAGGATTCTTTTAAGAATTGTTTACTGAAAGGTTCTTTGGGCCAGCCTCCATCTGAAACATTTTTATTGTTATATCTTCATTTTTAAGTACTGAAGTGTTTAAACTCCTCTTTAGTCAATTAAGTACATCTTATGGTCAATATTTTCTAAAAAGCACGAGCAAAAAACAAAGCCTTTTCTTTGAGGGCTGCAGAAAGTCAAACTGAGTTCCAGACCTTCCCATAAATGTTCAATGATATTCTGAAATAATGTTCTTCATCCTGGACTTCATAAAACATCACAAGCAAACCGTCCTGTAAAATGGCTTCATATTCCATGGCCACTATATATGACCAAACATCTGACCTCACGACTCCCACATCTCGCCCACCCATTCCGTCTGCAGATTCTTTACTATGTTTAACAGTTGGCAGCGTGCGTTGCAGGTTGAAGGCCGTTCTCCAAATGTTAGAAATAGGGTGAAAGTTTTGTGTTTTTGCAGGCGTTACAGCAGGTTATTCATCATTGCTGGCCTTGGAAACAAGTAGACTCCAAAATTGTGTCACAAATGGTCTCTTTCTAAAGCTCATCCCATTTTTTGTTGAGATTGGTTAATAAAAAGGTACTGATTCAGTGACGCTTAGTAGCTTCTCAACTTGTGACCATATTTCCTCTTTTGAGATGCATTTCTGGCATACCTTTTCACTGGTAAACTATGTCGGAAAACAGACTTTTCTGGCTCTCTTTTACACCCAATTTCAAATAACTGGGTCATTTTTAAATGGTACAACTGGTGATATTTAAAGTGGAAATGATATATTCTTCTCTTTCAGGAGAAGCCAAAAGAGTCATGGATTTTTCCATCCCATTATGACCTTTATTGAAAATCATATAGCACATCAGTGAGTCCTTCACTTTCTCTGCTGCTGAATAATTTAGTCCGGGTGATCGTTCCTCCGAGTGCTGCGCTGATTTACTTACCTCTCTGGATCCTAGTATGACACTGCAGTCGCATTAGACCGCATTAAGATGAGCTTTCACAAGAAACAGAGCCAAAACAAGGCCCTCAGGCTAAGAAAAGCCACATATTTTCATTGTGTGTGTCATGTGACGGTGAGGTCGTGTCCTCCTCACGGTTTCCTATACATCACAAGCCACCTGACTGGGATTCCTTTGCCTTGAATCAGAGAGGAATTCCTCCGTCCTGACGTACGGGGTGTTTCCACACGACAGTTCGGTGGGTGTGAACATGTGAGCGGATATTAAAACTCAATGGTCCCTTTCCCAGGCCCCTGAGCTCAGAAAGACCCAAAGAAAGACTTAGGGTGTCATACGAACAGGCTTAAAGCGACGACGGCCTGCGTCAGCTGGGAAAGCAGAACCAAATGCCGTCTTATTATTAAGAGCTTTACTGCGATCCAGTGATAGGGAAGCTGCTTTAAAAGTGTGGATTGCCAAACTACAAGAAAATCATCATTTAAATAGTTAGAGTACAATCAAGCCACTGCTTTAAAAGAGTATTCAGCAACACTAAAAGCCATAAGACTAGAATAACTAAATTGTTCTTATAATTTAAAAAGTATAACTAATTTAACTAATTTAATCAGAGTTGTATCCCAAAGTTATTTTATTTATTTATTTATTTATTATTTTTATTAATTTATTTTTAATTTTTTTTTTTTTTTGTTTTGTTTTGTTTTGTTTTGTTTTGTTTTATTTTATTTATTTATTTATTTATTTATAATTGTTTATTTTTATTTATTTGTAATTATTATTATTTATTTTAATTATATTTATTTAGTATTGTTTTTAATTATTTTATTTTATTTATTTTATTTTTATTTTATTTATTTATTTATAATTTTTTATTTTATTTTATTTATGTTTTATTATATTATTATTTTTTTATTTTATTTATTTATTTATTATTTTCATTGTTTTTTATTATTTTATTTTATTCTTATTTATTTTATTTTATTTATTTTTTATTATTGTTACAGTTTTGAGTCAATGATTGAATTTCAAATAGGTTGACATCAAACTTGAAAAAGTAAATATATACGAAATATAATTTATATATATATATATATATATATATATATATATATATATATATATATATATATATATATACACAATATATGTAACTAATTGTATAATATACATATATAAATATTTAATAATTATATAATTATATAATAATAATTATAATATAAAATTACAACAGTCGAAAAGGTACTTGGTGAATCATTTTCTGAATCTGATTATTTAAACGAATCGCGCAAACAAACAAATTTATTAGAATTAATTGGACTGTCTGGTGCAAAAGTATGAGAAATGGACCAATTACAATGAACCGGTTCACTAAGGGGCCGTTTACATGACACATGACAACTAAAAACGTAAAATATTTTATGCGTCTTGTCCGTTCATTTACACGAGAATGGCTTTTTGGGGGCCTTTGAAAACCTTTGAAAAACGGGTTTCAAAAAACGATACCGTTATCGTCTCAGTGAAAATGACAAAAATGTGAATTTATGAAAACGGTGACGTCATGCGTGTTACGTGTTCAGTCTACAGGTGCGCTATAGGTCGTTTTGCGTGGATCAGTGTGAACGGGGATCGTTTTGACAATGTTGTCGTCTCTACGCGAAAAATACAAAGGAAAAACGTTTCCGTTTTTAGTACATCATTGTCGTGTAAATATACCCTAAGTGTACTTGCCAGTTACTTCTGCTCTCATAATGAAATCGAACAGCTCGGTTCTGTGTAATCAGGGCTGGTTTCAGTACACAGACATCATAACTAATGTGGAAGTTACTGCGGGTTCTCAAATGCCAAAACAAACCGTTGTCTTATCTCTCCTGAGCCACGGCTGCTAGATTAGAGAGGGAATTGTGTTGCAGCTTCCTACTATAAGTGCAAATGTTTATGTGTGAAGCTGCAGGGAGGCATTGAGATGAAATTACACAGGCCAGGAACATCGAACACCTCAGGGACCGGCGAAGAGAAATGACCACAGATGCACCGCAGAGGACGCTGCGATGACTGCAAACTAAATCCATCAGCCTGCGAGTGCTGCTTGTCATTCATTGTGTAAGAGGGTTTGTCGTAACTGCAATATATGACTGAGCCGTTTGAGCTCCACTATTGTGCCCTATTACCAACTAAAGTGTTCTGAGCTGAGCTATAAGCCATCTGTAGGAATGAATGATGCTTACGTCACGGCATAAACTCCGCTTTAATCGGGCCTGAAATGTGTGGGGGAGTGTTTTGAGAAAGGTCTAGTTATGTGTTTACAGGCATAACGCTTCCAGATGAATCATTATTAAAATGAAGTGTTTGAAGGACCTACAAGACCTTGATTCTGATTAATCAGAGTTATAATCAAGTCTACATGAAATCAAAACTCTATTTTGATGTTGTCAAACCAATATTGTTTCAAAGCAGCTTTACAGAAAATCATGATGTTGATGTTCATAATATCTTAACATCTTCATTTCTTACGGTCACATTGATCAGATTAGAGCTGTGCGATAACAGCGTACAATCATGCTATAGAGTAGCCTATATATCGCTTTATGTGACTATACTTACTAATTGTGGGTTTATATCTTGCAATTTAACTTTATAACTCACAATTGAAAGTTCATTTTTCACAAATCTGAGAAAAAAAGTCAGACTTGTGAGATATAAATTCATTATTATGAGAAAAATAGTCCAAATTGTGAGCTATAAACTCGGAATTACGAAAAAAAAATAGTCAGAATTGTTAAAAGTAAACTCGGAATTATGAGAAAAAACTCTGAATTGTGAGATATAAACTCGGAATTACGAGAAAAAACTCCAAAATTGTGAGATATAAACTCGGAATTAAGAGAAAAATAGTCAGAATTGTGGGATGTAAACTTGGAATTACGAGAAAAAAACTCTGAATAGTGAGATATAAACACGGAATTACGAGAAAAAAAATCCAAATTGTGAGATATAAACTCGGAATTACGAGAAAAAACTCCAAATTGTGAGATATGAACTCGGAATTACAAGAAAAATAGTCTGAATTGTGGGATGTAAACTTGGAATTACAAGCAAAAAACTCTGAATTGTGAGATATAAACTCGGAATTACGAGAAAAAATTCCAAATTGTGAGATATAAACTCGGAATTAGGAGAAAAATAGTCTGGATTGTGAGATGTAAACTTGGAATTACGAGAAAAAACTCTGAATTGTGAGATATAAACTCTGAATTACGAGAAAAACTCCAAATTGTGAGATATAAACTCGGAATTACGAGAAAAAACTCCAAATTGTGAGATATAAACTCGGAATTACAAGAAAAATAGTCTGAATTGTGGGATGTAAACTTGGAATTACAAGCAAAAAACTCTGAATTGTGAGATATAAACTCGGAATTACAAGAAAAATAGTCTGAATTGTGGGATGTAAACTTGGAATTACAAGCAAAAAAACTCTGAATTGTGAGATATAAACTCGGAATTACGAGAAAAAATTCCAAATTGTGAGATATAAACTCGGAATTAGGAGAAAAATAGTCTGGATTGTGGGATATAAACTTGGAATTACGAGAAAAAACTCTGAATTGTGAGATATAAACTCGGAATTACAAGAAAAATAGTCTGAATTGTGGGATGTAAACTTGGAATTACAAGCAAAAAACTCTGAATTGTGAGATATAAACTCGGAATTACAAGAAAAATAGTCTGAATTGTGGGATGTAAACTTGGAATTACAAGCAAAAAAACTCTGAATTGTGAGATATAAACTCGGAATTACGAGAAAAAATTCCAAATTGTGAGATATAAACTCGGAATTAGGAGAAAAATAGTCTGGATTGTGGGATATAAACTTGGAATTACGAGAAAAAACTCTGAATTGTGAGATATAAACTCTGAATTACAAGAAAAATAGTCTGAATTGTGGGATGTAAACTTGGAATTACAAGCAAAAAACTCTGAATTGTGAGATATAAACTCGGAATTACAAGAAAAATAGTCTGAATTGTGGGATGTAAACTTGGAATTACAAGCAAAAAACTCTGAATTGTGAGATATAAACTCGGAATTACAAGAAAAATAGTCTGAATTGTGGGATGTAAACTTGGAATTACAAGCAAAAAAACTCTGAATTGTGAGATATAAACTCGGAATTACGAGAAAAAATTCCAAATTGTGAGATATAAACTCGGAATTAGGAGAAAAATAGTCTGGATTGTGGGATATAAACTTGGAATTACGAGAAAAAACTCTGAATTGTGAGATATAAACTCGGAATTACAAGAAAAATAGTCTGAATTGTGGGATGTAAACTTGGAATTACAAGCAAAAAACTCTGAATTGTGAGATATAAACTCGGAATTACAAGAAAAATAGTCTGAATTGTGGGATGTAAACTTGGAATTACAAGCAAAAAACTCCGAATTGTGAGATATAAACTTGGAATAACGAGATGTTCTCAACTGATTTTGCTCATTGAAGTTTACTGCATTATGTAGAAGAGTATTGTGAGAGAGAGATTGAGTGAGCGAGTGTATTACCTGCATACAGATTTAGCATTTTCCTTCAGGTCAGTCCTATGTTCATAATAAAAAAATCCGCTTGAATGTCCGCTACTATATTCTCCTTATTTAACGGGTTTTCCCGTGCCCGGCTGACACTGACAGCGCTAGTCAAAGCGTTTGTTATTTGCATCTTATTCCGCGTTCACAACAAAAATCAGTATAAAAATCTTTGCGATTGAGTACCAATCTTTGCCGCCATCTAATGGCGTTATAAATGTAACTTCTGTTGCTGTTCATGGTCAGGGACTTTTTTTCCAGCGGAAGGAAACCTTTTAATGATTTTACTTCATGAAAGTTGCATTGATACATATTTTTTGGATTTAATATTTGTATTGTGTGGTAACCGTTTTATAAAAGTAATAAACCCCAAGAAGCCGTGGTTTACAGTGAATTTATAACAGCTAAGGTGGTTTTAGGCACTCCACTCCACGTCGTGCCTAACAACGGCCCTTAGCTGTTATAAATTCACTGTAAACCACGGCTTCTTGGGGCTTATTGCTTTAATATTCAACTTTATATAAAGAGCATAATATCTTAATAATAATGATAATGTAATAATTTCACCACCTTTTACATACTGGCATTGTTACACCCACTTTTCACAAGCCAATCAACTCCAAATGGATAAAATTATGTCCGGTCCCACATTATTTCTGACTGAATATGTTAAAATGGAAAAATCTTTAATAAAAAATAATTATAAATAACCAAATACAGTAAAAAGAAGGGTGAAATACACTGTGATATCAAACATATATCTAGTTCAGTCATGAAACTCTAGAGGGCGCAAGCTGATCCTTTACATGCAGTCTGCAAGCAATCACATCATTACCGCATGGTGCAAGCTGATTGGCCTCTTCTGATCCTGCAGCCAATGAGATTGTTTGCTCAACATTCAAATAGTCAGTGCCTCTGAACCCCTCCTCCTCCCCAGCTCCACCTGCCTCGATCTGCTATTTATGCAGCAGCAGCATATCTTGCACGCTCACGGCAGCGCGTCTGTGTATCTGTTAGCAGCAGAAAGTCCATACTTGCTCTGCAGCAGCAGCAGATCTAATCCAAGACCAAATACATTAATAAGGCGAGACACCCCAGGCGAATAGGGTAAAAAAATTAACTAAAATATATCACCATACTTCCCCAGCTGATTGATTACATAAAAAATTACAAACATTTTTTGTATTGCAAGTTTTCAAAAATGTTATGTTTGAATATGCAAATGAGGCGTTATCTAATTAAATATGTGCTAATTTGCATAATTTCTAGAAAAAAAAATCTGAATATTGGATATCAAGTTATATATTCTGGACATATTAAATTCAAAGGTTTTTACTGAGGGAATTTTGGATATCTCTTTTTATCACTCCATAAATCAGAAAATACTATCAACCACCAGAAAAAAAAAAAAAAAAAAAAAAATTCACCATTTTTTTAGGAATAAAATGTTGTATAAAATCAGGCAAATTATATATCAACAAATCCCTTTGTTAAAGCCTTCAGAAAATAGACAGGAATAAAACTGTAAAGTTTGGTTTATGTAAGTTCTGCTGAAGTGGAGATTTCTGACTCAAAACAGGAGAAAAAAACTATTTACTGTAATTGAAATCTACAGACACAAAAAGATAAAGTGCTATAAAATATGCACTTAAAAGTGTATTTTGGATGTTTTCTTTCCACCAGTCAGAAAAAACACTTCAGATAAGCATGATTACCTGAGATAAGCATGAAAAAAATGATGGGGAGAAAACTTGCTATTTTTTGGCTTTATTGGATGCACGTTTACAAAAAGTAAAATCCAGTATTTTCAACCAGATGTTCCTGACTTTAAAGCTCATCCTCATGCAGATGCCACACATTTTTACAGAGGGTGTTGAACTTCACGCAGATAAGAGCAACTCCACCTAAGACTAGAAGAAAACACCTCGGTCTGAGAATAACACTTGACTTGTGTTTAGATGTGTGGTGATGAAGAGGCACATTCATTATGATCTGACCTGGTGCCGACCTTGATAGAGTACGTTCGCTAGGGTACATTGTGTCTCTGAAAGATCTACAGCATGCTGGGAAAGATCCTTCTGTTGTGGTAAAGTGAGTTGGCACCGCCGTCAGAATGGCACTGACCAAGGTTTGTCCGTGTGCCAGAACAGATTTTTCCAAAACAATGTTGGAATGCTTGTGCTTTACAAGGAAGCTGGAAACTGTCTAAAAACTGGTTTCTTCCTCAGTGTTTCTGTCTTGTTTTCCAGCACAAATATCTAAACATTCTTAAATCAAGATACATTTACTGGAGATGCAAAATGACTGAAGATCTTACAGCATAAACAAATATCTGACCCTTCAAACATTTTTCAGAAAACAAAATATCTTCAGTCATTTTTCTTCTCAAATAAATGTATGCCGATTTAAGAATGCTTAGATATTTGTGCTGGAAAACAAGACGGAAGAAAATCATTTTTTGCAGTGTATATGGAGATTCCTGCTGCAATCTCAGGAAATGCTTCCAATATGGCCTGGAATGCGCCTCACAGTTATAAATTATGTCGGACTTTCCATTGCAATATTCTGCATCTTTTCTTTTCTTTTACGCCCTTAACATATATCCTCCCCTGCAGGTTTGGAGCGACTCCAGACAATAACAAAGGCTGAGGTTCGGGTCGCCGTAAAGAAAACAGACTTGGTGTTTGTCCATATCTGTTAAACCAAACCTGTCAGGCCTAGTAGACATTATCCAAGTAGACAAACATGCGATATGCTTAAATTGCTACCAAAATAATTCCCACTGCCAAAACATACTTGAGATAAGCAGATGGTGCTGTATCTGCGTCCACGCTGGCTCAAACTGCAGTATTAAAAATAAACAAGAGCACATTGTGAAGGCCATGATCTCAGCTCTTCAGCTGCGAAAACAAACTGGCCATTTGAAGCTTAATTGTTGAGCTACACTAGTACGTCCACAACAGCAATAATCTCTCACGGCGGGAGGCGGAACGCAATAAGAGGAAACACGAGAGATTTGTTTTCAACCTTTACCACATTTGGGACACGAGGTCTAACACGGTCAGCTTTTCACCTGAAAGTCAGGCTTGTACGAGGAAATGCCATCCGATCGTTAGTTTTAGTTATGACATAAATAACGAGACAGTGAATCAGTGAAAGCACTTATTAATCTTTTAAAGGTCACCTGCGCCGCGCCTCGCTGAAAGCAGACACGTTCACGCACTGCGATGTTTGGAATGTATAGAAACACAATTCAGCTGTCTGATAGCAAATATTCTGCATTTGGGCTCATCATTCGCTCCGGTCCGTGTTAATCTGACGTTAATGTACCAGCATTAAAGAATAAGGAAGGAGGAAGATGATTTTCAGAAATCAGGTGATCTAATATGAGCATATTTTTGAGAATTGTACATGTTCTTCCTCATTAGAAGCCATTTTGGGATTCAGATTTGGGAATCGTTTTCACCTGTGAGTGTCTTATTGAATCTTATCAATTTCTGATCAAAGAGACAAAGACCTGACTGTACACTCTTTTGGGTTGAAAATTGACAAACAGCGGTTTGGTTAGTTTTATTTAACCCAGATATTGTTTAAAAATGACTGTCTGGTTTAAAATGAACCCGAATATGTTGAAAATTTAAAATCTGATTACTAGAGGCAACAATAATAATCAAAAGGTGAACATTTATTAATATGCAATGTTTCATTTTTATTCATTAAACTTAATAAATGTTCATTTCCAACCTATTTTGAGTTCATTTTAAGCAATAAATATAGTAATTTATAAACAATAGTTGAGTTAAATGAAACTGGGTTTGTCTATTTTCAACCCAACTTGGATTGTTTTTAACCCAGTGTTTTTTTATAAACTCAAACATCATTCAAAATTCTTGCTTATAAACATATGGATGGAAAAATAAAAGAACAGCAGTCATTTATTCTTGCCTAAATTGTCTTTTATTGAAAAAGGCCAGGGTGCAAATGTCAAATAAAAAAAGAAAAAACAAAAGTAAGACAAGCATATTTCAAGCATTTTAATACAAACTTAATATAAACTATTTCAGTCCCTCTTGACATGTAAGACACTGACTCAAAATACTTTGTTATACCATATTTTTTATCAAGTATTGCACAATGTAGGTACAAAATTAATATATACGATTACATTGTCCATAATATAGCAAAAATCTGTTTAACTCTTAACAGAAAATACAACTCTTTTTGTTTCAAAAAAGCAAATATTCCTACACTGAAATCCCAACACTAAGGAATATTCTGTACACAATCTTTAGAATTTGATCTATTTTTTTTTTTTTAAAGATGAATTTCTTTAACAATTTAAAAAAAGAAACAAAAACAAAAAAACAAAACAAAATATATTATAACATAAAGCTTCTGCAGCCATCACAGATCACTGGAGTAGTAAAAAGATATAAATGCAATACCATGTTGTAGAAACAATATATATACTCTGATATTTTACAAACTCTGTACTCAATTAAATTATACAATTAGAAAAAAGACCACGTAACCCCAGATATATATATATGCATTAGTGCCAATTTCTTAAAAATCAGCCCAACTTTAAAATACTGTAAGAGGCCAGAATGTTTTTTTTTTTTCCCTAATGTTTTAGAGTATTTTTCTTCCAAAAGGTAGTAAAAAAATGTTTTTTTTGCTTTATTGGCAAAAAAGGAAAAGAAAACATTGACGCGTGTTGACCAAGCTGTGTGTGAGAGTGTGTGTGTGTGTGTGAGAGCTTCTCAGTACGAACTCAAGGGGGCAGAGAAAGAGATTAGGGAGAAATAAAATAAAATAAAAATAAACACCCTTGGGCACATGCGCTTATCGGTGACTAATAGGGATCTTCATTTTCCACAGTCGAACTTGTGTGCGTCTTTGCCTTCGGTTTTCCTTTCTCCAACAATCATTCCATTAGTTAGCCATGACCGGCTGGAATTGCTGGTTTGAATACTGCATGTTGCTGAGGCTGAAGTTTAAGCCGTCCATCAGGGACTTGTCGTTGATGCTCCCGTACGCCGCGAACACGTCGAAGGCATTGCTGTACGGCAGAGGGCTGAGGGCGTTCTCGCTCGCGAACATCGCGCCGGCGCTCCCTTGGCCCTGGAGGTTGGGGAACACAAACTCCTTGGCGTTGGGAGACAAGGCTGAAGCTGCTTTCTGCTGCTGCTGCTGCTGCGGACTTCCGAGGCCGAAACCGTAGAGCGAATGCATGGAGTTGGAGATGGCTTTCTGCTTGAGCAGGCTGTTGACATTCAGGCCCAGGTTGGTGGGAGAGCTGCGCGCGACTTTGCCGCCGTTGCGGCCGCTGTTCTTCATCTTGGTGGAGCCGAACTTGGTGGCGGCGAAGGAGGCCGTGGTGAAGGTTAAAG
Source organism: Megalobrama amblycephala (assembly GCF_018812025.1). NCBI lineage: Eukaryota > Metazoa > Chordata > Actinopteri > Cypriniformes > Xenocyprididae > Megalobrama > Megalobrama amblycephala. The sequence goes on along the minus strand of NC_063063.1, from coordinate 762,106 downwards.
GCTGAGCGGAGCGTGGCATGAAGGATGGGCTGACGGCCGCTGACTGGCCGAACGGCGGCGGCGACGGAGAACTGGACTCGGAGGAGACGCCCACGGGGTCGGTGATTGGCATGAAGACCTGAGCCTCCGGGTTAAAACTGTTCCTGATCTCCTTGTCCAGCTCCGAGCCGTTCTCGCCATTATCGTCCACGTATAGCACCTTGACCGCTCCCTTCTCGCCGATCTGGTAGGACACCTCGAAGGGGTCGATCCAAACGCTGAGGTCCTGAGGCAAGTTATTGCGGACGTCCTCGATGTCCAGCCCGCTTTCTTTGGCTGCTTCCTCCACGACCGGGTCCACCTTCTCGCCCACGTGTATGCACCTGAACCCGGATCCTTTGTATGGCTTGTCGGGGTACCAGTGTCCTTCGTACTTCTTCTTCAGCTGCCTCTCCAGCTCCTCGCCGAAGATGTTGACTCGTCGCCGTGGGAGTTTGTTGTACAGGTACGAGATGATGAAGTTCAGCGCTACTTGGATTTCAAGCTGCATAGCTGTGCCGTCTTCAGTCGAGTGCTGCAAAAACCTCCGAGGCAGTAGTGATCGGTGCTGGTGGACGAGGAAACGCTTGCAGTTCCACAGGAAAATCTTCTCACGCTCCTTGAAGGGGAAAGAGAGGCAAGGTGTTCAACCGTGAAGACTAATAAACCATGACCTATCCAATCACAGCCTACATAAACAACGGATACAGATAGAGTGCCAACTGTTCATTAAAAGGCACAAATGCATTGCATAAATCACAAGTAAAATGGTTTGGAGCAATAAAAACTGGTTTGAATTCATTTCATCTAGTGTGTTTTGCATATCATAGGCCTTTGGCATTCAGAACCCAGAAACAGAGGGGGAAAAGAGACAGACAATGCAATATCTCGGTTAGATTTACAATGTTAGCTCATATTTCGCTCTTAACAGGATAATTCACCCAAAAAAAATGTTAATTCTGTCATCATTTACTCCCCATCAAGTTGTTACAAACCTGTATAAATGTCTTTGTACAGTTGAACACGAAGGAAGATATTTGGAAGAATGTTTGTAACCAAACAGATCTCATGGGTGGGGTCAATGGGTGAGTAAATGACAGTTTTCATCTTTGGGTGAACTATCCCTTTAATAGTCTGATTCATTCAGGGACAAAGCAGAAGTGAGTCATTCATTGGAACGATTCATTCAAAATTCATTCCATAACGAAACTGGCTGTTTAGAACTATTTTCGTTGGCAAAACAGACGTGTCTAAAATGTAAGACACTTTATAGCCTGTTACCTTATTGTTTATTGAATTGTTGTATAAAATCAATATCACATTTGCAAACGTGCTGATATTCGGGAAAACCGAATATTTTGCTCATGTGATATTGAAAATGAACAAAATATTTATGCAACACATCTTGGTTTTTGGAAGCATTTGATTAATTCAAGTCTCCATTAATTTCCACCCCTGGTGATGGCGGGATTGCGCCCCTTTTGTCGCAAGGTCCTGACAGCGTTGGTTTTCCTGCGGAATTGGGCTACTTTAACATTGTTGCTGCGAGTTGTTTTTCCATGTTCACGGGTTGAAGCAACCCCAAATAACACGATATTTAGCCCCTGCAATGTGAATTTTATCAGGGGAACCCACCAAAAATGTGGATTTTACCCCTTTGGAATGAGATTTTTTTAATCGGGGGACCCACCCTGAAATGCGAATGGGCTAGTTTTGAGTAGCAATTGGGCGGGTTTTGTTGTGAAAATCTGGCAACCCTGGGTCCTGAAACAGGTGAAACATAGCTACTGTTCATTGGCCAGGGGTTTTCGAACTGGAAAAGTTTAGAGAGAAATGTGTAAACAAATACGATTAAATAAGAAAATTCATAAAAATTAAAAATTTAATTTAGGTGCCATTTTTTGCCACAAGCCCCATCATTTTTGAGTTAAACTACAACTTTAATGCAATGACACTGGGATACAACGATATTTAACCCACAGCGAATGACTAGATACTTACATTAAACGACCGTGTTTTTCAGTTATCAAAAATATTATTCCAGTTAGGCTGCATCAAGTTTGTTCTTCAGGCGTTTTTATTTTTTTAATTTCCGTTAATTTCCGCCCCTGGTGCTGGTGGGGGGCAGGGCTGTTGCGCCTCTTCTGTCCCGAACAGGGTTGCCAGGTTTTCACACGGTAAAAATCACATTCAGGGGATGGGTAAAATTCATGTTTTTTGGCATTCCAGGGGCTAAATACGTTATTTGGGGTCACGTCAACCCGCGGACATGAAAAACAACCCGCGGCAACAGTGTTAGCCCAATTCCACAGGAAAACCGCAGACTTGGTGTTGTGCTGAATTTCGACCCCCTGCCAAATTATTACCCCCCTAGTATTGGTTTAGGAGTAGGTGTGGGGGAGGGGTTAGGATTAGGGGTGGGGTTGAGATTAGGCAATCAGGTAGCGACTTCAATGAGGGGCAGGGGGTCGAAATTCAGCACAACACTTGGCAACACTGATCCTGAAACAGGTGAAGCATAGCAAAGGCCTTTACTGATCATAGGCGAGGGGGTTTCACACTGGAAAAGTTTAGAGGAAAATATGTAAACAAATATGCATTAAAGACATAAACTTGATTTAAATAAGTACAGTACTATAGTGAGTAGGAGTGAACTATTTTCACATTTATTTGACATTTTTCACAGTATAAATCGAGTTACAAATAAAGCTGCCTTTAAATGGTTTCATCGCACGAGGATCACGTTTGGGGGTTCGTGGCATCTAAAGGATTGAAAACCCCTGGATTGAAGGGAGATTACATAACACGGATTCTCTTCCCTGCTTTATTCCGTCAACTGTTGCGTAAAACGCCTTTATGTGAATATAGGGCGTTTGAACAATGCGACACACTGAGGCGACATTGCGCAACAGATCGGCGATCGGATTTCCCGAGGATCGCGACCAATAGTGTGTCGCCCTGCACGGGGTGTGTGTTGTGCAAATTTACTAGGCTATAATGCATAAATAATTATAATAAAAGGCACATATTCGAGAACACAACCAGGAGATTTGATATTCAGAGGTTGCGACACGAAACATATACGTAAAATGGTGCGTTTTTCTCGCGTAATTCTGACAAAAACAGATGGCAAACCTAGTGAGCGTTCGACTGAAATGAGACACGGCCATGATTATCATCAAATATGGATGGGAATATTGTTGAAATGACTACAAACGCGTATAACTCATATAATCGCTTTGGAAATGCACCATAAGCCTCCAGCAAAATAAATGACGAACCAAAACGTGGACTGAAATGAACTTTGACACTGTAAATGTTTTGGGATTCATGAAGCACACACTGGAGAGAGGCGAGCTCACATGATTGCACGGTTTTACAAACGAATACATGATAAAAACCAACCATTTATCAAGCACATCCAGATCTCCATTCAAGCACACGACCAGAATCGCGTCTTAAAGAGACAGCGCAGTCAAAAATAAATGTTATAGCATTCCTGATTTTGCAATTTCTTTCTTTTCTTGGAGCACAAATTGATGATTTTAAGGGACTGACAGCCTTGACTATTCATCCTTTCATACACTACAAGTGAATGGTAACCGATCGAGGCTGTCATTCTGCCTATAACGCCTCCTTTTGTGTTCAAACCGAACAATAAACATCATTTTTGAGTTAAACTACAACTTTAATGCAGCGACACTGTGATACAACGATATATTTATTTATTTAACCCACAGCGAACGACACATTACGAATGAAAACTCGCTAGATACTTACATTAAACGACCGTGTTTCTCTCCGTTTGTTCTTCCGCGTCAGTTATTGAAAAGATTATTCCAGTTCGGCTGCATCAAGTTAGTTCTTCAGGTAATTGCGTTATTTTTATTTTTTATTTTTTTTGGAGTCTGTCGTCTGGCAATCCGACTCCCCACTGCCTGGGAGTTTTTACAACTCTGCCCTTTAAACTCCTGACTGGATCTCCTTTATAGCACTCCTCCGCCACGGACATGTTGGGGGCGGTGATGCGGTTTTCAGAGGTCAAAACCCCAGCGACGATTACGATTGGACGAACGCGCCTTCGTCATGTGTTTGCCTCCGAATTCTTAGTGCGGATTGGCTTTGCTCTAACGTCAATAATCAAAGGGACCCGCCCATCGACCAATAAGCGTAAAGTGAATTTATGGCTGGCGTTCCTAGTTATGTATTAAGTTTCTTCCTCCCACACGTAGATTTAAACACAATAATATACTGCCTACCTTATTATGCAAATGTGCTTTATCGAGACACCTCATGATATCGCTGCAGTTTTCATGTGACATGATCATTAAGTCAGATTAAAGGTTCTGAATAATGATTCTCGTTAATAATTTGGACATTTTAAGGTATGGGTTAAATAAATAGGCTACATTACGTGCAAATCACAAGGACAGAGCGGAGTGACTCTGGGCCACTGAGGTGTAATCTGCCCTTGTGTGTTTCGCGTGAAAAAATACTCCAATGCTATTGGCTGGCTGTGCTTTCGTCGTCATGTATGCAAATACACTACTCCTTTCTGTATTTACAAAGTGTATACCAACACATAAGTTGTTTTTTACTAGAAATTCAGTCATATATATATATATATATATATATATATATATATATATATAAATATACACTACCAGTCAAAAGTTTGGAAACATTACTATTTTTAATCTCTTATGCTCATTAAGGCTGCATTTATTTCATAATAAATACAGAAAAAACAATAATATTGTGAAATATTATTACAATTTAAAATTATGGTTTTCTATTTTAATATACTTTAAAATATAAAGTATTTCTGTGATCAAACCTGAATTTTCAGCATCATTACTCCATTCTTCAGTGTCACATGATCCTTCAGAAATCATATGATGATTTATCAATGTTGGAAACAGTTGTGCTGCTTAATATTCATAACCTGTGATACTTTTTTCAGGATTCTTTGATGAATAAAAGGTTAAAAAGAACAGAATTTATTCAAAATATAAATCTTTTCTAACAATATAAATCTTTACTATCACTTTTTATCAATTTAACACAACGGTAGTGTATATTGTTACAAAAGATTTTTATTTTAAATAAATGCTGATATTTTTTTTTTTTTTACTTTTTATTCATCAATGAATCCTGAAAAAAGTATCACAGGTTATAAAATAATATTAAGCAGCACAACTGTTTCCAACATTGATAATTAATTATCATATTAGAATGATTTCTGAAGGATCATGTGACACTGAAGACTGGAGTAATGATGCTGAAAATTCAGCTTTGATCACAGGATTAAATTATATTTTAAAGTATATTAAAATAGAAAAGCATAATTTTAAATTATAAAAATATTTCACAATATTATTGTTTTTTCTGTATTTATTATGAAATAAATGCAGCCTTAATGAGCATAAGAGACTTTGTTCAAAAACGTTGTATGTTCCCAAACTTTTGACTGGTAGTGTATATGATTTTTTGTTATATGGTATGTATCTATTATCTTTATATATAGATAATATATAGTCTTTTTTGAAGTACTACTCATATACCTTGTTGTGACTTTTTAAGTAATATGCATAATTCATTGCTTTTGAAGAATATATCTATGTGACCAAACTTGCATAAAGTCATTTATTAGGCCAAGTCTGGTACTAACAGAGTATAAATCCAAACCCAGTTATATTCATCATCTGTGCTACATATATTGTAACATGATACAGCCGTGTTGTGTTGCTTTTTCTATAGTATCAGGAATAGTATGTTGATCTCATGTTTCATTCGTCGGGTAAGCCAAGCTCCCATACACAAGGGGTTTAAGGTTTTTGTCGTCATGAATTGTTATAAGCCCTGCACACAACAAGCTTTGCCATTACACACTTCAGAGATATTTAGCTTAAGATGTTTGGGAAATGATCCCAGGCTCACAAAATGAATTCTGAGATTATTCTGTTTTCTAAGCAGAAATGAAGGCAGTCCCATCTATTCTCTTACTCCGGTGTTTGTCTAAGCAACATTTTCTTATTGGCCTAATTACTCCGAGTGAGAGGAACATGCTAATGACTGCAGAATTCTAAACTGGGTAGTCAGGATAAGCTAATTTGCTTAGCAGGGATATTGTGAACGTTCAAAGTTCAGAGAAAGGCAGAGTGGGCGGAGAAACGACAGACTCAGCCAATCACAAGCCTGCTTATTACAACCTTCTTCAGTTGTAGTGAGTGAGTGCTGCTGATAAGGTGTTACTGAAATGTGACCTGACGGCTTTTCTCTGAGCTTGTTGTGGAATCAGAAACACTGTATGTCACTTAGGAACACAAACACTGTCATTTGAGCCACAATTATTATAGTTTAAGGAAGACTTTCCTTATCCAACATCAATATTTAGTTTCAGTGTATTATTAGAATGTTTAATGGTAAGCAATTAAAGGGACAGTTCACCCAAAAAATAATATTCTGTGATCATTTACTCTCTCTCATGTCATTCCAAACTGCAACAATTATGTTTTGCCTCAGTATTTTTGTCTCGATTAGGAGTTCAAATATCTAAACATTATTAAAGGAGACCTTTAATGCCTCTTTCACAAGATGTAATATCAGTCTCTGGTGTCTCCAGAATGTGTCTGTGAAGTTTCAGCTCAAAATCCCCCACAGATCATTTATTATAGCTTGTCAAATTTGCCTCTATTTGGGTTTGTCTCTTTAAATGCAAATGAGCTCCCCTTTCCAGAAGAGGGCGGAGCTTTAACAGCTCAACAACAACAAAGCTGGAGAATCTCACGCAGCCAAAATGACGAAAGTGTTCAGCCTTACATTGTTCAAACCGGAGTCGACACTGATGGAGAGACTCAGGAAGAAGTTACAACTTTTAGACGTTTCTGAATGGTTAGTGGATAAATTGATGTAGTTGCTGTGGAGTTGATTCAACTCATCCACTAGCATGTGCCGTCATGTTCATCTTTTGTGTTGAATTGACCCTCGTTTGTGAAGCAGTCCGGCGTAAAATGACGGCATGACAACAACACTCGACTACAACAACTCTTCCTCTTCTCTAAAGCAGCCCAACATGGCCCCGCCCCCTTTGTTGTGTGTTTTCGGGGGCGGGGTTTATGTAAATTTTAGGGTTTGTGATGTCACTAACCCAGGAAGAAGCTCGTTGTAGTCCCTACCAGCCGTTTAAAAAGTGATTTCTGTAAAAGAAAATATCTCCTTTGCATTGAACTTTGAGCGTCGTAACTTTGCAGATGATGTTTATTCTCAAACAGCAACATTACACACTAACTACAGTTAAAAAAGTGAAATCATAATCTTTAATGTTTTGCAGGGAATGACTTTCTTTCTTCTGTGAAACACAAAAGAAAGTATTTTTGAGTTCTTTTGTCTGTACAATGAAAGTCAATGTTTACCAAAACTGTTCTTTTCTGTTCCATAGAAGAAAGAAAGTAATCAGTTATCATTTATTCTTTACCTTTACCTGTATAAATCTTTATAGTAGAAAGACTTTTGGTCGATGACATAAAAATGACACACTTTCATTACCTATGATGTGGAAGCCGTCGCATAGCAACAATAAACACTTGAACACAAAACAAACTCTGCTCCTCCCGGATGGTGATGATGTCACTGGCTCACGCCCTTGTCTTTCTTCATGACGCACTGAATTATTTCAGGAATGAAAAAAGAAAAGAAAGAGCATAAAGAAAGAGCGGTCGTTCTGCATTCCAGCCTCAGACATGCTCGTCTGTTTACAAATGCTTCTGTCACTAGAGCACAATGAGCAGAATGAACATGTTCCAGTGAGCCTGACGTGATTCAGACAGGTAGAGAAGCTGCTGGAAATATTGATGACTCATCTTGCACTGAACTGTGTATATATATGTGTGTGTGCATTACTAAGTAATTATTTACTGTAATTTAATTACTTTTCTCTTGAAAAAGTAGAGTAAGGAATTATTCTTAATTTTTCTGCAATTTAATTAGTTATTTCTGATGTAGTTGCATTATATGGTATAAACTATAGAACAATTCTATAAAAAAACAATAGTGGATTTAACATCAAAATTTAATGTCTAATGATAAAATGTATGTTTTTATTGTAACCTTCTCCCTTGAGATGCTTCATTCAGTTCAAGAATAATATATATATATATATATATATATATATTATTTATTTGAAAGAATTAAAAGAGCAGTTTCATGTCTGTCCTTATATTGTTCAACTGGTCGAGGTCAATATGGGATTTAGAAAGTAATTAAAAGTAGAGAGCGTAAATAGTACAGTAATCTAATTATATTGTTGAAGATTTAATTTGTTGCTCTTCATTAATCTTTTTTTTAAGTAACTTACCCAACACAATATATATATATATATATATATATATATATATATATATATATATATATATATATATATATATATATATATACACTCACCAAGGCTGTATTTATTTGATCAAAAATACAGTAAATTGTGAAATATTATTACAATGTAAATCAGCTGTTTTCTATGTAAATATATAGTAAAGTGTAATTTATTCTGTGATCAAAGCTGAATTTTCAGCATCATTACTCCAGTCTTCAGTGTCACATGATCCTTTAGAAATCATTCAGATATGATGATTTGATGCTCAATTATTGTCAGTTATAACTGTTGCTTAGTTATTAATAAAGATTCTAATACATGCATTTTATTCAGAATTTTTTGACAGAAAGTTCAAAAGAACAGCATTATTTGAAACAGAAATCTTTTGAAATATTATAAATGTCTTTACTTTTATAATGGTCTTGCAGAGTATGTTATGTTTTTTTATTATTATTATTTTTTGTGGTGAGGGCTTTATGGTCTACAGTATATAATAATAATAATTGTATTTTTTATTTGTATGTGCTATGCATTGAAATAAAGTTAATTTTCGCACAAAAAAAGGAAAAACATCTACACAGGTAAAAGTTCTTCAGGCAAATTCTCATGAGGTTATTAAACAGTACAAAGTTCACAGTACAAATCATACATGTACAGTCTGTCTATAATCTGTACCATCTGTGTTTCAACTGCTTTAGATGAGCGACGCTCTCAGATACTAGCGGCTAATGGCTCATACGACAGACAATGAACACATTAAACTGCCAGTGATCAGAGGGAAGTTTGCTGGTCCAGCTGAATGTTTATTAACGTTAGCACTTGATGCCTCCTGGAGCACGCAATCTATATTTCTATGGAGCCGAGCTTTTTAACATCCCATATTTCCCTCATTTCTCCTGGTGTGAATGATTCTCTGCAGGTGTGATGAGAAGAACTTCAGAGAGAGAGAGGGAGGGAGGGGGAAAGGCCGTGTTGAAAGCACAAACAGCACTGACTGTCACGTATTCATTATTGTGGTTTTTATAGAGAATAATTTAATGGAGGCTGTTGCATAACCTGCGGCACATCGCACAAATATAACACACCATCCCATTATTTCTCTTAAAGCATTTTTAAAGCATTTTCTGTTGTGAAAACTCTTTATGTTTAATAATCCATCTAACATAAAATTAACCTGTCATGGAAAGTTACTGTCAAATGTTTGTTGTGTTTTGTTGTCTCACATTTAAAACTGCATGATAGAGTTATTAACTAAAACTAAAGACATGAAAACAAAATTAACAAATTAAATAAAAAAAAAATAAAAATAAAAAAAGTTTATTTCAGCTAGTTGCTAAAACAACATTTCTCATTTTCATTTAGTTTAACTTGATGTACAACCCGAATTCCGGAAATGTTGGGATGTCTTTTAAATATAAAATGAAAACTAAAAGACATTCAGCCAATATTTTATTCATAAAAGAACATAGATAACATAACAAATGTTTAAACGGAGAAATTTATTCTTCCAGAAACCACTGTTGGTAAACACAATCCGCCGTGCCATCTGCAGATGCCAACTATCATGCAAAAAGGAAGCCATATGTGAACATGGTCCAGAAGTGCTGTTGGGTCCTGTGGGCCGACTTTCAAATCACATGAGCCAATATTTTATTCACAATAGAACATAGATAACATAACAAATGTTTAAACTGAGAAATTTTACAATTTTATGCACAAAATGAGCTCATTTCAAATTTGATGCCTGCTACAGGTCTCAAAATAGTTGGGACGGGGGCATGTTTACCATGGTGTAGCATCTCCTCTTCTTTTCAAAACAGTTTGAAGATGTCTGGGCATCAAGGTTATGAGTTTCTGGAGTTTTGGTGTTGGAATTTGGTCCCATTCTTGCCTGATATAGGTTTCTAGCTGCTGAAGAGTTTGTGGTCGTCTTTGACGTATTTTTCTCTATAGGTGAAAGATCTGGACTGCAGGCAGGTCAATTCAGCACCCGGACTCTTCTACGACGAAGCCATGCTGTTGTAATAGCTGCAGTTAAATACACAAGGCCTTTCCTGAAATAGACGTCGTCTGGAGGGGAGCATATCTTGCTCTAAAACCTTTATATACCTTTCAGCATTCATAGTCCCTTCCAAAACATGCAAGCTGCCCATACCGTATGCACTTATGCACCCCCATACCATCAGAGATGCAGGCTTTTGAACTGAACGCTGATAACATGATGGAAGGTCTCTCTCCTGTTTAGTCCAGAGGACACGGCATCTGTGATTTCCAACAAGAATGTCCAATTTGGACTCGTCTGACCATAGAACACTTTGAAACAGTCCATTTTAGATGAGCCTTGGCCCACAGGACACGACGACGCTTCTGGACCATGTTCACATACGGCTTCCTTTTTGCATGATAGAGCTTTAGTTGGCATCTGCAGATGGCACAGCGGATTGTGTTTACCGACAGTGGTTTAGTTGGCATCTGCAGATGGCACGGTGGATTGTGTTTACCGACAGTGGTTTCTGGAAGTATAAATTTCTCTGTTTAAACAGTTGTTATGTTATCTATGTTCTATTGTGAATAAAATATTGGCTCATGTGATTTGAAAGTCTTTAAGTTTTCATTTTATTCAAATTTAAAAAACGTCCTAACATTTCTGGAATTCGAGTTGTACTAAAATAATTAAAACTGAAATTAAAGTAATAAAAACTATATAGACATATTTTAAAAAAAAAAATAAAAAAAAAAAAACCCACAACAAAATTACTAAACTAAAATTAAAATGAAATGGGACAATAAAAAACAAAAACGAATTAAAACTATTAATAAAAAAGTATATTAGTATCATATTAAAATATCACTGACGCACGATTTCCTCTATAACATTCCTAAAATGACGACACCCAAGAAAAAAACTTAATTTGGACTCTTTATACAGCATTTTTGGCCTTATTATTTTTTGGGGATTATTTCATAAAATAAGCTCTGCGACTAACAAAAGTTTATGATTCTTCACAAATGAACACAATTTTATTCATTTTGAAGACAATCGGCAGAAGTAAAAAGCTGATCACATGACTTCAAAGCTTCAACTCTTTCAGTCTTTATTTAAAAACATTTTTCCTGAAAGTTTGAGTTAGTTTATAGTTTGTAAGCGAGTAGATTAATTTATCTGTTAAGCATGACATTTAATGTCCCGACATCCTCTGTATTTCCATTTAGACACTTGTTAGCAACCGCCTTTTTCAAGACAAGTAAAAGCTCATGTCGTAGAATAAAACATGAACATATCTTGAGCTTGTGTTTACCATGGACCTTATTTCAGACATTTAACCAATAACCTCAGGACGATGGAACTGGAAGTGTTCAAGTCAGCATGAAAGTGAATAAGTTGCACTAGTCTTTGCTCTGGGAAATCAAGTCCCCATACTGATTCATACTTGTTCAACATGAAAGTATATGTTCTGTTGAAGCAGATCTTCATTTGTTCAGCAGTGCGCTGATGTTGACACATCTGAATATCTGTGAGGTCAGTGCGGTCTGACCTGTGTGCCGGGTCAGTCCTGTAGCTCATATCATGTCTTGCCAACAGTTTCACTAGTGATAAGAGGTTAACGTCCTCCACATTAATGACCCAAACACCAAGCAGAGCCTTAACAAGAATCTCCAGAAATGGAGTGAACTCGCTTCAGCAGTATCCTTATCTGAATCTTGAGTTGTGGTGGTGTGGCCAGAGCTGGATCCTCCCTAAACTGAAAACATTGTTCATGATCTAAAACAGCCTGATGCCAAAGGAGAACATGTTTAAGTTTTAGTGATGAACTATTTTAAGGTCTAAACTCTTCAAAAATAAAGGTTCTTTAATGGAATGTGCAGTATGAAGAACCTTTAACATCCATGGAAACCTTTCATTCCACATACAGTGCAAAAAGGTTCTTTAGATGCTTCACACTTCCCAAAAAAAAAAAAAAAAAAAAAATGGTTCCAAAAGTTTCCAAAAAAGGTTCTTCTATGACATCACTGCGAAAACCCACTTTTGGAACCTTTATTTTTAAGAAGGTATGGTTCTTAAAATTATCTGAAAATGCATCTATTCTGGATATTTAATTTGATTTTAAAAAATCTCATTATCAGCACAATTGAGTGAAAAGATTTCATAATGTAATGCTTCACAAGTAACATTAACAGAGAATAATAAACACTGTAACATATATTGTGCATTGTTAATTAATATTATAGTTAATGCATTAACTAACGTTAAAATAAATGTAATTTTACAGGTAATGGTCTGTATTTTTTACTAAATTGTCCTGTTTTGTCATTATACAATGAAATACCTGTTGTTTTACAGATATTTGCTGTAATTTAAATTTCCACTATTAAATTTACATAGAATTGCTTGTTTTACATAACATTTTTGTTTTTTAAAAGGAAATTTTCTGTATTTTTTAACAGAATAATGTGCAATTTTAAAAAATACAGATTAATATTTTAGGGTTTTTTTTTTCTGTAAAAAGAGAAAAAAGGAAATGAATGTATAACTACAGAAATCTGCAGTCATTCAACATGTTTTTCTTACTATTTAAGATAAGGTGTTATTTTTTTTATTTTTTTTGAGGTTTAATAATAGCATTTGTATACATACACTATAAATGATTGTGATTTTAATGGTAAAAGACTGCAAAAAATGCTAAATGTTAATTTGTTAACAGAAAGTTTCCATACTATATATGATGAATAACTGTAATAGATTATATTTAATGTAATTTTACAGTAAAATACTGTTAAATATACAGTTTTTGGAAGTGAAAAACATATGTTAGTACTTCATTAGGTTGGTAACATTAACATTATACTGTATCAGTTAATGAAATAGTTTATTTTACTGTTTACTGTTACTGTTTTTTTACTGTTATTTTTTTTTTACTGTTATTTTAACTTAAATCTAAATCAACCACAGCTGCCTTTTTTTTTTTTTACAGTGATTTTAGAGGTGACTGTATTCTAACAATTAATGTATGTTTAAAGTAAATGATTTTATGGCATTATAAGGAGATTTTGTGTAGAATTACAGTAATAAACAGTCATTATAGGATAAGAAATTACTGTTTTTTTAATAGTTTTTGTTTTTGTTTGTTTGTTTGTTTTCTGACAGTATTTTTCTGTTTTTAAACAGACATTTTCTGGTGGGACCTTGTGGTAAAGTTTTACCCAAATGTGTTTATTTTACTATACTGACCTAGAAATTGACCAAGTTTCATTGTTTTAAATTTTCAAAATTTCTAAATCTTTCTGTTTAATTTCCGTTTTGAATTTGAGTCCCAGATTTTGGGGTTCAGCTGTATGTTGTCAGCATAGGAGAACTAGAACCAAAACGCTGAACTCTTTAAAATCTCAGATGAATCAACTCAAGAATCGATATATTTAATAAGAAGAGGCTTCTAAGCACCTTTATTTTTACAGAGTTCTGCTGGAATATCAGCTCCATGAGCTTCTTTGACACTTTGATGGTTGTTTTGTGCATCAAAGAGTTTCCTTTTATTCCTCTATTGTAAGTGTGCTGATTATGTGTGTGTGTGTGTGTGTGTGTGTGTGTGTGTGTGTGTGTGTGTGTGTGTGTGTGTGTGTGTGTGTGTACTTGAGGTGGACAGTCTAATTACAGCCTCTTCACTGAGGAAAATGTCAGTGAGATTTATGAAATGTAAAGAGTGTTTCAGGGAGCATCATCATCTTGCCCTTTTTGTTTTTGTCCTCAAATTCAATTACAGCTTCTTTTGTTGCAGCCTGTCTTTATGAAGTTGTTATTTCAGCTCTCAGGGGGACAGAAACCATCACACTGACCCTTTACTGTTTTCTTCTTCACTCATTTGTCATTCTAAAGCTCAGTAACTGTTCAGTTTTGCACTCAGCACTTAATCTTGGGTTAACATCATTTTTTTAGTCCCAGGTTAGTTAGTTTTGGGTAAATTCAGGGATGTGTCCTGATCGTGCATGGTTTAGATGCATGCATGAATGTACAGGACCTCTCAATAAAATCATAAGCTATAGTATCTGAAATCTGATATGAAGTGTGTGTTGTCTGTAGAGATGAGCTCAGCTAAGAATGTTGCAGGATGGCGTTAAATGCTTCAGAGTCGGTGTGAAAAGCCATTCATCAGTGATTCCACAGATTGAACTCAAGAAGGAATCACTTTAAGCCTTTCCTCTTCTTCATACTTGCCTTTCTTCATGGGAACCCTGTGTTTAGTTTGAGCCCAGAGTAAACATGGCTTGTGCAAACATATAGACGGACTTCTCTTCTTCTCATGAACCATCATCCAAACCAGTAGTGAATGTTTTTTCAGGCATCCAAAGCAATCCAAAAAGACTTGTTTCGTTGCTAAAAATAGAAGTATTTAGCAGAAACTATATGTGAATATGTGTGCGTGTGAAATGGAGAGAGAGCGAGTGTTGCCAACGTTTCAGGGAAACACATGTCAGTTGTCTATATAAGCCCATCTGTTTTGAAAACAGCTCTTATGTCGAGCAGGGAAGGAGAGAATATGAATATTTCATCTCTCCCGAAAGAAGGAGAAAACAAACAAAGGCAACCTTCGAAGATCGAGTCATGTCTGTCCGGAGTCTCTGGACAAATTCACAAATCTCGTCTGCCTGTTCTCATTCTGTATATAAAAGAACTGCTCTGTTTTCTCAGTTTTCCAGCATATTAATAAATGATTACATGTCATCAGTGTTCAATTCCTCTGCAGTTCAGCACAGAACCAATCCACCCTTCAATAAAGTAAACAATATTAGGGTGAACACAGCTGGAGCACAGAATGAAAAACATTTATATGTTTTTACAACTTTCAAAAAGATTTTTACTTTCCCTGCCACAAAAAAAGTAAAAAAGTTCTTGTTTTCATTGTTTTGACCCACCTTGTATTGTATAAATTAAATATGGATTAATCCTTATTAAAGCTACAAAAGTTACTCAGTCAAGAGCGGTGAGTGACTAACATTAAAGGGTTAGTTCAGCCAAAAGAGAAAATCCTGTCATTAATTACTCACCCTCATGTCATTCCAAACCTGTAAGACTTTCATCTTCAGAACATAAAGTAAGATATTTTTTTATGAAGTCTGAGAGCTTTTCTGCCCCTGTCTAAGTAACTACCACTTAAAAAGCCTCAGAAAGGGAGTAAAGACATCATTAAAGTAATCCATGTGACTCCAGTGGTTTACACTCAAAAAAATCTTGGGTTATTTTTTAAGTCCTGGGTTGAGTCTTTTGGGTCATTTTATTGGGTTACGTTTCCAGTGTTTGGGTCGTTTTTGTGTTACCCAGCTAGTGGCTCAGACGTAACAACCCGGTGTGTGGGTCGTTTTCGTGTTACCCAGCTAGTGGCTCAGACGTAACAAACCGGTGTTTGGGTCGTTTTCGTGTTACCCAGCTAGTGGCTCAGACGTAACAACCAGGTGTTTTGGTCATTTTCGTGTTACCCAGCTAGTGGCTCAGACGTAACAACCCGGTGTTTGGGTCGTTTTCGTGTTACCCAGCTAGTGGCTCAGACGTAACAAACCGGTGTTTGGGTCGTTTTCGTGTTACCCAGCTAGTGGCTCAGACGTAACAAACCGGTGTTTGGGTCGTTTTCGTGTTACCCAGCTAGAGGCTCAGACGTAACAACCAGGTGTTTGGGTCGTTTTCGTGTTACCCAGCTAGTGGCTCAGACGTAACAACCCGGTGTTTGGGTCGTTTTCGTGTTACCCAGCTAGTGGCTCAGACGTAACAAACCGGTGTTTGGGTCGTTTTCGTGTTACCCAGCTAGTGGCTCAGACGTAACAACCAGGTGTTTGGGTCGTTTTCGTGTTACCCAGCTAGTGGCTCAGACGTAACAACCTGGTGTTTGGGTCGTTTTCGTGTTACCCAGCTAGTGGCTCAGACGTAACAATCCGGTGTTTGGGTCGTTTTCGTGTTACCCAGCTAGTGGCTCAGACGTAACAACCAGGTGTTTGGGTCGTTTTCGTGTTACCAAGCTAGTGGCTCAGACGTAACAATCCGGTGTTTGGGTCGTTTTCATATTACCCAGCTAGTGGCTCAGACGTAACAATCCGGTGTTTGGGTCGTGTTCGTGTTACCCAGCTAGTGGCTCAGACGTAACAATCCGGTGTTTGGGTCGTTTTCGTGTTACCCAGCTAGTGGCTCAGACGTAACAACCCGGTGTTTGGGTCGTTTTCGTGTTACCCAGCTAGTGGCTCAGACGTAACAATCCGGTGTTTGGGTCGTTTTCGTGTTACCCAGCTCCTGGCTCAGACGTAACAACCCGGTGTTTGGGTCGTTTTCGTGTTACCCAGCTCCTGAGTCAGACGTAACAACCTGGTGTTTGGGTCGTTTTCGTGTTACCCAGCTCCTGGCTCAGACGTAACAACTCGGCGTTTGGGTCGTTTTTGTGTTACCCAGCTCCTGAGTCAGACGTAACAACCCGGTGTTTGGGTCGTTTTCGTGTTACCCAGCTAGTGGCTCAGACGTAACAATCCGGTGTTTGGGTCGTTTTCGTGTTACCCAGCTAGTGGCTCAGACGTAACAACCCGGTGTTTGGGTCATTTTCGTGTTACCCAGCTAGTGGCTCAGACATAACAATCCGGTGTTTGGGTCGTTTTCGTGTTACCCAGCTCCTGGCTCAGACGTAACAACCCGGTGTTTGGGTCGTTTTCGTGTTACCCAGCTCCTGAGTCAGACGTAACAACCTGGTGTTTGGGTCGTTTTCGTGTTACCCAGCTCCTGAGTCAGACGTAACAAACTGGTGTTTGGGTCGTTTTCGTGTTACCCAGCTAGTGGCTCAGACGTAACAATCCGGTGTTTGGGTCGTTTTCGTGTTACCCAGCTCCTGGCTCAGACGTAACAACCGGTGTTTGGGTCGTTTTCGTGTTACCCAGCTCCTGAGTCAGACGTAACAACCCGGTGTTTGGGTCGTGTTCGTGTTACCCAGCTAGTGGCTCAGACGTAACAACCGGTGTTTGGGTCGTTTTCGTGTTACCCAGCTAGTGGCTCAGACGTAACAACCGGTGTTTGGGTCGTTTTCGTGTTACCCAGCTAGTGGCTCAGACGTAACAACCCGGTGTTTGGGTCGTTTTCGTGTTACCCAGCTAGTGGCTCAGACGTAACAATCCGGTGTTTGGGTCGTTTTCGTGTTACCCAGCTAGTGGCTCAGACGTAACAACCAGGTGTTTGGGTCGTTTTCGTGTTACCCAGCTAGTGGCTCAGACGTAACAATCCGGTGTTTGGGTCGTTTTCGTATTACCCAGCTAGTGGCTCAGACGTAACAATCCGGTGTTTGGGTCGTGTTCGTGTTACCCAGCTAGTGGCTCAGACGTAACAATCCGGTGTTTGGGTCGTTTTCGTGTTACCCAGCTAGTGGCTCAGACGTAACAACCCGGTGTTTGGGTCGTTTTCGTGTTACCCAGCTAGTGGCTCAGACGTAACAATCCGGTGTTTGGGTCGTTTTCGTGTTACCCAGCTCCTGGCTCAGACGTAACAACCCGGTGTTTGGGTCGTTTTCGTGTTACCCAGCTCCTGAGTCAGACGTAACAACCTGGTGTTTGGGTCGTTTTCGTGTTACCCAGCTCCTGGCTCAGACGTAACAACTCGGCGTTTGGGTTTTTTGTTTTACCCAGCTCCTGAGTCAGACGTAACAACCCGGTGTTTGGGTCGTTTTCGTGTTACCCAGCTAGTGGCTCAGACGTAACAATCCGGTGTTTGGGTCGTTTTCGTGTTACCCAGCTAGTGGCTCAGACGTAACAACCCGGTGTTTGGGTCGTTTTCGTGTTACCCAGCTAGTGGCTCAGACATAACAACCCGGTGTTTGGGTCGTTTTCGTGTTACCCAGCTCCTGGCTCAGACGTAACAACCCGGTGTTTGGGTCGTTTTCGTGTTACCCAGCTCCTGAGTCAGACGTAACAACCTGGTGTTTGGGTCGTTTTCGTGTTACCCAGCTCCTGGCTCAGACGTAACAACTCGGTGTTTGGGTCGTTTTCGTGTTACCCAGCTCCTGAGTCAGACGTAACAACCGGTGTTTGGGTCGTTTTCGTGTTACCCAGCTAGTGGCTCAGACGTAACAATCCGGTGTTTGGGTCGTTTTCGTGTTACCCAGCTCCTGGCTCAGACGTAACAACCCGGTGTTTGGGTCGTTTTCGTGTTACCCAGCTCCTGAGTCAGACGTAACAACCTGGTGTTTGGGTCGTTTTCGTGTTACCCAGCTCCTGGCTCAGACGTAACAACTCGGCGTTTGGGTCGTTTTTGTGTTACCCAGCTCCTGAGTCAGACGTAACAACCCGGTGTTTGGGTCGTTTTCGTGTTACCCAGCTAGTGGCTCAGACATAACAATCCGGTGTTTGGGTCGTTTTCGTGTTACCCAGCTCCTGAGTCAGACGTAACAACCTGGTGTTTGGGTCGTTTTCGTGTTACCCAGCTCCTGGCTCAGACGTAACAACTCGGTGTTTGGGTCATTTTCGTGTTACCCAGCTCCTGAGTCAGACGTAACAAACCGGTGTTTGGGTCGTTTTCGTGTTACCCAGCTAGTGGCTCAGACATAACAATCCGGTGTTTGGGTCGTTTTCGTGTTACCCAGCTAGTGGCTCAGACGTAACAATCCGGTGTTTGGGTCGTTTTCGTGTTACCCAGCTAGTGGCTCAGACGTAACAACCCGGTGTTTGGGTCGTTTTCGTGTTACCCAGCTAGTGGCTCAGACATAACAATCCGGTGTTTGGGTCGTTTTCGTGTTACCCAGCTCCTGGCTCAGACGTAACAACTCGGTGTTTGGATCGTTTTTGTGTTACCCAGCTCCTGAGTCAGACGTAACAACCTGGTGTTTGGGTTGTTTTCGTGTTACCCAGCTAGTGGCACAGACATAACAACCAGGTGTTTGGGTCGTTTTCGTGTTACCCAGCTAGTGGCACAGACATAACAACCAGGTGTTTGGGTCGTTTTCGTGTTACCCAGCTCCTGGGTCAGACGTAACAACTCGGTGTTTGGGTCGTTTTTGTGTTACCCAGCTCCTGAGTCAGACGTAACAACCTGGTGTTTGGGTCGTTTTCGTGTTACCCAGCTAGTGGCACAGACATAACAACCAGGTGTTTGGGTCGTTTTCGTGTTACCAGCTCCTGGCTCAGACGTAACAACCTGGTGTTTGGGTCGTTTTCGTGTTACCCAGCTCCTGAGTCAGACGTAACAAACCGGTGTTTGGGTCGTTTTCGTGTTACCCAGCTAGTGGCTCAGACGTAACAATCCGGTGTTTGGGTCGTTTTCGTGTTACCCAGCTAGTGGCTCAGACGTAACAACCCGGTGTTTGGGTCGTTTTCGTGTTACCCAGCTAGTGGCTCAGACATAACAATCCGGTATTTGGGTCGTTTTCGTGTTACCCAGCTCCTGGCTCAGACGTAACAACCGGTGTTTGGGTCGTTTTCGTGTTACCCAGCTCCTGAGTCAGACGTAACAACCTGGTGTTTGGGTCGTTTTCGTGTTACCCAGCTTCTGAGTCAGACGTAACAACCTGGTGTTTGGGTCGTTTTCGTGTTACGCAGCTCCTGAGTCAGACGTAACAACCTGGTGTTTGGGTCGTTTTCGTGTTACCCAGCTTCTGAGTCAGACGTAACAACCTGGTGTTTGGGTCGTTTTCGTGTTACCCAGCTAGTGGCAGACATAACAACCTGGTGTTTGGGTCGTTTTCGTGTTACGCAGCTCCTGAGTCAGACGTAACAACCTGGTGTTTGGGTCGTTTTCGTGTTACCCAGCTCCTGGCTCAGACGTAACAACCCGGTGTTTGGGTCGTTTTCGTGTTACCCAGCTAGTGGCTCAGACGTAACAACCCGGTGTTTGGGTCGTTTTTGTCTTACCCAGCTAGTGGCTCAGACATAACAACCCGGTGTTTGGGTCGTTTTCGTGTTACCCAGCTAGTGACTCAGACGTAACAACCCGGTGTTTGGGTCGTTTTCGTGTTACCCAGCTAGTGGCTCAGACGTAACAACCTGGTGTTTGGGTCATTTTCGTGTTAGCCAGCTCCTGAGTCAAACGTAACAACCAGGTGTTTGGGTCGTTTTCGTATTACCCAGTTAGTGGCTCAGACGTAACAACCCGGTGTTTGGGTCGTTTTCGTGTTACCCAGATCCTGGCTCAGACATAACAACCCGGTGTTTGGGTCATTGTCGCGTTACCCAGCTAGTGGCTCAGACGTAACAACCCGGTGTTTGGGTTGTTTTCGTGTTACCCAGCTATTGGCTCAGACATAACAACCCGGTGTTTGGGTCGTTTTCGTGTTACCCAGCTAGTGGCTCAGATGTAACAGCCCGGTGTTTGGGTCGTTTTCGTGTTACCCAGCTCCTGAGTCCCCAGCTCCTGGCTCAGACGTAACAACCCGGTGTTTGGGTCGTTTTCGTGTTACCCAGCTAGTGGCTCAGACGTAACAACCCGGTGTTTGCGTCGTTTTCGTGTTACCCAGTTAGTGGCTCAGACGTAACAACCCGGTGTTTGGGTCATTTTCGTGTTACCCAGCTAGTGGCTCAGACATAACAACCCGGTGTTTGGGTTGTTTCCTGTTTTGTGTTACCCAGCTCCTGGCTCAGACGTAACAACCCGGTGTTTGGGTCGTTTTCGTGTTACCCAGCTAGTGGCTCAAACGTAACAACCCGGTGTTTGGGTCGTTTTTAGTGTTACCCAGCTAGTGGCTCAGACATAACAACCCGGTGTTTGGGTCGTTTTCGTGTTACCCAGCTCCTGGCTCAGACGTAACAACCCAGTGTTTGGGTCGTTTTCACGTTACCCAGCTAGTGGCTCAGACATAACAACCCGGTGTTTGGGTCGTTTTCGTGTTACCCAGCTAGTGGCTCAGATGTAACAACCCGGTGTTTGGGTCGTTTTCGTGTTACCCAGCTAGTGGCTCAGACGTAACAACCCGGTGTTTGGGTCGTTTTCGTGTTACCCAGCTCCTGAGTCAGACGTAACAACCCGGTGTTTGGGTCTTTTTCGTGTTACCCAGCTAGTGGCACAGACATAACAACCAGGTGTTTGGGTCGTTTTCGTGTTACCCAGCTCCTGAGTCAGACGTAACAACCCGGTGTTTGGGTCGTTTTCGTGTTACCCAGCTAGTGGCTCAGACATAACAATCCGGTGTTTGGGTCGTTTTCGTGTTACCCAGCTCCTGGCTCAGACGTAACAACCCGGTGTTTGGGTCGTTTTCGTGTTACCCAGCTCCTGAGTTAGACGTAACAACCTGGTGTTTGGGTCGTTTTCGTGTTACCCAGCTCCTGGCTCAGACATAATAACCAGGTGTTTGGGTCGTTTTCGTGTTACCCAGCTAGTGGCTCAGACGTAATAACCAGGTGTTTGGGTCGTTTTTGTGTTACCCAGCTAGTGGCACAGACATAACAACCAGGTGTTTGGGTCGTTTTCGTGTTACCCAGCTCCTGAGTCAGACGTAAGAACCCGGTGTTTGGGTCGTTTTCGTGTTACCCAGCTCCTGGCTCAGATGTAAGAACCCGGTGTTTGGGTCGTTTTTATGTTACCCAGCTCCTGAGTCAGACGTAACAACCTGGTGTTTGGGTCGTTTTCGTGTTACCCAGCTCCTGAGTCAGACGTAACAACCTGGTGTTTGGGTCGTTTTTCGTGTTACCCAGGTCCTGGCTCAGACGTAACAACTCGGTGTTTGGGTCGTTTTCGTGTTACCCAGCTCCTGAGTCAGACGTAACAATCCGGTGTTTGGGTCGTTTTTAGTGTTACCCAGCTAGTGGCTCAGACATAACAACCCGGTGTTTGGGTCGTTTTCGTGTTACCCAGCTCCTGGCTCAGACGTAACAACCCAGTGTTTGGGTCGTTTTCACGTTACCCAGCTAGTGGCTCAGACATAACAACCCGGAGTTTGGGTCGTTTTCGTGTTACCCAGCTAGTGGCTCAGATGTAACAACCCGGTGTTTGGGTCGTTTTCGTGTTACCCAGCTAGTGGCTCAGACGTAACAACCCGGTGTTTGGGTCGTTTTCGTGTTACCCAGCTCCTGAGTCAGACGTAACAACCCGGTGTTTGGGTCTTTTTCGTGTTACCCAGCTAGTGGCACAGACATAACAACCAGGTGTTTGGGTCGTTTTCGTGTTACCCAGCTCCTGAGTCAGACGTAACAACCCGGTGTTTGGGTCGTTTTCGTGTTACCCAGCTAGTGGCTCAGACATAACAATCCGGTGTTTGGGTCGTTTTCGTGTTACCCAGCTCCTGGCTCAGACGTAACAACCCGGTGTTTGGGTCGTTTTCGTGTTACCCAGCTCCTGAGTTAGACGTAACAACCTGGTGTTTGGGTCGTTTTCGTGTTACCCAGCTCCTGGCTCAGACATAATAACCAGGTGTTTGGGTCGTTTTCGTGTTACCCAGCTAGTGGCTCAGCCGTAATAACCCGGTGTTTGGGTCGTTTTTGTGTTACCCAGCTAGTGGCACAGACATAACAACCAGGTGTTTGGGTCGTTTTCGTGTTACCCAGCTCCTGAGTCAGACGTAAGAACCCGGTGTTTGGGTCGTTTTCGTGTTACCCAGCTCCTGGCTCAGATGTAAGAACCCGGTGTTTGGGTCGTTTTTATGTTACCCAGCTCCTGAGTCAGACGTAACAACCTGGTGTTTGAGTCGTTTTCGTGTTACCCAGCTCCTGAGTCAGACGTAACAACCTGGTGTTTGGGTCGTTTTCGTGTTACCCAGGTCCTGGCTCAGACGTAACAACTCGGTGTTTGGGTCGTTTTCGTGTTACCCAGCTCCTGAGTCAGACGTAACAACCTGGTGTTTGGGTCGTTTTCGTGTTACCCAGCTAGTGGCTCAGATGTAACAACCCGGTGTTTGGGTCGTTGTTTTCATGTTACCCAGATCCTGGCTCAGACGTAATAACCCGGTGTTTGGGTCGTTTTCGTGTTACCCAGCTAGTGGCTTAGATGTAACAACCCGGTGTTTGGGTCGTTTTCGTGTTACCCAGCTAGTGGCTTAGATGTAACAACCCGGTGTTTGGGTCGTTTTCGTGTTACCCAGCTAGTGGCTCAGACGTAATAACCCGGTGTTTGGATCGTTTTCGTGTTACCCAGCTAGTGGCTTAGATGTAACAACCCGGTGTTTGGGTCGTTTTCGTGTTACCCAGCTAGTGGCTCAGACGTAATAACCCGGTGTTTGGGTCGTTTTCGTGTTACCCAGCTAGTGGCTCAAACGTAACAACCTGGTGTTTGGGTCATTCTCGTGTTACCCAGCTCCTGAGTCAGACGTAACAACCAGGTGTTTGGGTCGTTTTTGTGTTACCCAGCTAGTAGCTCAGATGTAACAACCTGGTGTTTGGGTCGTTGTTTTCGTGTTACCCAGATCCTGGCTCAGACGTAACAACCCGGTGTTTGGGTCGTTTTCGTGTTACCCAGCTCCTGGCTCAGACGTAACAACCCGGTGTTTGGGTCGTTTTCGTGTTACCCAGCTCCTGAGTCAGACGTAACAACCTGGTGTTTGGGTCGTTTTCGTGTTACCCAGCTCCTGGCTCAGACGTAATAACCAGGTGTTTGGGTCGTTTTCGTGTTACCCAGCTAGTGGCTTAGATGTAACAACCCGGTGTTTGGGTCGTTTTCATGTTACCCAGCTAGTGGCTTAGATGTAACAACCCGGTGTTTGGGTCGTTTTCGTGTTACCCAGCTAGTGGCTCAGACGTAATAACCCGGTGTTTGGGTCGTTTTCGTGTTACCCAGCTAGTGGCACAGACATAACAACCAGGTGTTTGGGTCGTTTTCGTGTTACCCAGCTCCTGGCTCAGATGTAAGAACCCGGTGTTTGGGTCGTTTTTATGTTACCCAGCTGCTGAGTCAGACGTAACAACCTGGTGTTTGGGTCGTTTTCGTGTTACCCAGCTGCTGAGTCAGACGTGATAACCCGGTGTTTGGGTCGTTTTCGTGTTACCCAGCTAGTGGCTTAGATGTAACAACCCGGTGTTTGGGTCGTTCTCGTGTTACCCAGCTCCTGAGTCAGACGTAACAACCAGGTGTTTGGGTCGTTTTTGTGTTACCCAGCTAGTAGCTCAGATGTAACAACCTGGTGTTTGGGTCGTTGTTTTCGTGTTACCCAGATCCTGGCTCAGACGTAACAACCCGGTGTTTGGGTCGTTTTCGTGTTACCCAGCTCCTGGCTCAGACGTAACAACCCGGTGTTTGGGTCGTTTTCGTGTTACCCAGCTCCTGAGTCAGACCTAACAACCCGGTGCTCAGACGTAAAAACCAGGTGTTTGGGTCGTTTTCATGTTACCCAGCTAGTGGCTCAGATGTAATAACCAGGTGTTTTGGTCGTTTTTAGTGTTACCCAGCTAGTGGCTCAGACGTAACAACCAGGTGTTTGGGTCATTTTCGTGTTACCCAGCTCCTGAGTCAAACGAAACAACCCGGTGTTTGGGTCGTTTTCGTGTTACCCAGCTAGTGGCTCAGACGTAATAACCCGGTGTTTGGGTCGTTTTCGTGTTACCCAGCTAGTAGCTCAGACATAACAACCAGGTGTTTGGGTCGTTTTCGTGTTACCCAGCTAGTGGCTCAGACGTAATAACCCGGTGTTTGGGTCGTTTTCGTGTTACCCAGCTAGTGGCTCAGACGTAACATCCCGGTGTTTGGGTCGTTTTCGTGTTACCCAGCTAGTGGCTCAGACGTAACAACCAGGTGTTTGGGTCGTTTTCGTGTTACCCAGCTAGTGGCTCAGACGTAACAACCCGGTGTTTGGGTCGTTTTCGTGTTACCCAGCTATTGGCTCAGACGTAACAACCAGGTGTTTGGGTCCTTTTCGTGTTACCCAGCTAGTGGCTCAGACGTAACAACCAGGTGTTTGGGTCGTTTTCGTGTTACCCAGCAACATTTGTGGTGCTCCTGAGTCAGACGTAACAACCCGGTGTTTGGGTCGTTTTCGTGTTACCCAGCTAGTGGCTCAGACGTAACAATCCGGTGTTTGGGTCGTTTTCGTGTTACCCAGCTCCTGAGTCAGACGTAACAACCTGGTGTTTGGGTCGTTTTCGTGTTACCCAGCTCCTGGCTCAGACGTAACAACTCGGTGTTTGGGTCGTTTTCGTGTTACCCAGCTCCTGAGCTCAGACGTAACAAACCGGTGTTTGGGTCGTTTTCGTGTTACCCAGCTAGTGGCTCAGACGTAACAATCCGGTGTTTGGGTCGTTTTCGTGTTACCCAGCTAGTGGCTCAGACGTAACAATCCGGTGTTTGGGTCGTTTTCGTGTTACCCAGCTAGTGGCTCAGACGTAACAACCCGGTGTTTGGGTCGTTTTCGTGTTACCCAGCTAGTGGCTCAGACATAACAATCCGGTGTTTGGGTCGTTTTCGTGTTACCCAGCTCCTGGCTCAGACGTAACAACTCGGTGTTTGGGTCGTTTTCGTGTTACCCAGCTCCTGAGTCAGACGTAACAACCTGGTGTTTGGGTCGTTTTCGTGTTACCCAGCTAGTGGCACAGACGTAACAACCAGGTGTTTGGGTCGTTTTCGTGTTACCCAGCTAGTGGCACAGACGTAACAACCAGGTGTTTGGGTCGTTTTCGTGTTACCCAGCTCCTGGGTCAGACGTAACAACTCGGTGTTTGGGTCGTTTTTGTGTTACCCAGCTCCTGAGTCAGACGTAACAACCTGGTGTTTGGGTCGTTTTCGTGTTACCCAGCTAGTGGCACAGACATAACAACCAGGTGTTTGGGTCGTTTTCGTGTTACTCAGCTCCTGGCTCAGACGTAACAACCTGGTGTTTGGGTCGTTTTCGTGTTACCCAGCTCCTGAGTCAGACGTAACAAACCGGTGTTTGGGTCGTTTTCGTGTTACCCAGCTAGTGGCTCAGACGTAACAATCCGGTGTTTGGGTCGTTTTCGTGTTACCCAGCTAGTGGCTCAGACGTAACAACCCGGTGTTTGGGTCGTTTTCGTGTTACCCAGCTAGTGGCTCAGACATAACAATCCGGTATTTGGGTCGTTTTCGTGTTACCCAGCTCCTGGCTCAGACGTAACAACCGGTGTTTGGGTCGTTTTCGTGTTACCCAGCTCCTGAGTCAGACGTAACAACCTGGTGTTTGGGTCGTTTTCGTGTTACCCAGCTCTGAGTCAGACGTAACAACCTGGTGTTTGGGTCGTTTTCGTGTTACGCAGCTCCTGAGTCAGACGTAACAACCTGGTGTTTGGGTCGTTTTCGTGTTACCCAGCTTCTGAGTCAGACGTAACAACCTGGTGTTTGGGTCGTTTTCGTGTTACCCAGCTAGTGGCACAGACATAACAACCTGGTGTTTGGGTCGTTTTCGTGTTACGCAGCTCCTGAGTCAGACGTAACAACCTGGTGTTTGGGTCGTTTTCGTGTTACCCAGCTCCTGGCTCAGACGTAACAACCCGGTGTTTGGGTCGTTTTCGTGTTACCCAGCTAGTGGCTCAGACGTAACAACCCGGTGTTTGGGTCGTTTTTAGTCTTACCCAGCTAGTGGCTCAGACATAACAACCCGGTGTTCGGGTCGTTTTCGTGTTACCCAGCTAGTGACTCAGACGTAACAACCCGGTGTTTGGGTCGTTTTCGTGTTACCCAGCTAGTGGCTCAGACGTAACAACCTGGTGTTTGGGTCATTTTCGTGTTAGCCAGCTCCTGAGTCAACGTAACAACCAGGTGTTTGGGTCGTTTTCGTATTACCCAGTTAGTGGCTCAGACGTAACAACCCGGTGTTTGGGTCGTTTTCGTGTTACCCAGATCCTGGCTCAGACATAACAACCCGGTGTTTGGGTCATTGTCGCGTTACCCAGCTAGTGGCTCAGACGTAACAACCCGGTGTTTGGGTTGTTTTCGTGTTACCCAGCTATTGGCTCAGACATAACAACCCGGTGTTTGGGTCGTTTTCGTGTTACCCAGCTAGTGGCTCAGATGTAACAGCCCGGTGTTTGGGTCGTTTTCGTGTTACCCAGCTCCTGAGTTTACGTGTTACCCAGCTCCTGGCTCAGACGTAACAACCCGGTGTTTGGGTCGTTTTCGTGTTACCCAGCTAGTGGCTCAGACGTAACAACCCGGTGTTTGCGTCGTTTTCGTGTTACCCAGTTAGTGGCTCAGACGTAACAACCCGGTGTTTGGGTCATTTTCGTGTTACCCAGCTAGTGGCTCAGACATAACAACCCGGTGTTTGGGTTGTTTTCGTGTTACCCAGCTCCTGAGTTTACGTGTTACCCAGCTCCTGGCTCAGACGTAACAACCCGGTGTTTGGGTCGTTTTCGTGTTACCCAGCTAGTGGCTCAAACGTAACAACCCGGTGTTTGGGTCGTTTTTAGTGTTACCCAGCTAGTGGCTCAGACATAACAACCCGGTGTTTGGGTCGTTTTCGTGTTACCCAGCTCCTGGCTCAGACGTAACAACCCAGTGTTTGGGTCGTTTTCACGTTACCCAGCTAGTGGCTCAGACATAACAACCCGAGTTTGGGTCGTTTTCGTGTTACCCAGCTAGTGGCTCAGATGTAACAACCCGGTGTTTGGGTCGTTTTCGTGTTACCCAGCTAGTGGCTCAGACGTAACAACCCGGTGTTTGGGTCGTTTTCGTGTTACCCAGCTCCTGAGTCAGACGTAACAACCCGGTGTTTGGGTCTTTTTCGTGTTACCCAGCTAGTGGCACAGACATAACAACCAGGTGTTTGGGTCGTTTTCGTGTTACCCAGCTCCTGAGTCAGACGTAACAACCCGGTGTTTGGGTCGTTTTCGTGTTACCCAGCTAGTGGCTCAGACATAACAATCCGGTGTTTGGGTCGTTTTCGTGTTACCCAGCTCCTGGCTCAGACGTAACAACCCGGTGTTTGGGTCGTTTTCGTGTTACCCAGCTCCTGAGTTAGACGTAACAACCTGGTGTTTGGGTCGTTTTCGTGTTACCCAGCTCCTGGCTCAGACATAATAACCAGGTGTTTGGGTCGTTTTCGTGTTACCCAGCTAGTGGCTCAGACGTAATAACCAGGTGTTTGGGTCGTTTTTGTGTTACCCAGCTAGTGGCACAGACATAACAACCAGGTGTTTGGGTCGTTTTCGTGTTACCCAGCTCCTGAGTCAGACGTAAGAACCCGGTGTTTGGGTCGTTTTCGTGTTACCAGCTCCTGGCTCAGATGTAAGAACCCGGTGTTTGGGTCGTTTTTATGTTACCCAGCTCCTGAGTCAGACGTAACAACCTGGTGTTTGGGTCGTTTTCGTGTTACCCAGCTCCTGAGTCAGACGTAACAACCTGGTGTTTGGGTCGTTTTTCGTGTTACCCAGTCCTGGCTCAGACGTAACAACTCGGTGTTTGGGTCGTTTTCGTGTTACCCAGCTCCTGAGTCAGACGTAACAATCCGGTGTTTGGGTCGTTTTTAGTGTTACCCAGCTAGTGGCTCAGACATAACAACCCGGTGTTTGGGTCGTTTTCGTGTTACCCAGCTCCTGGCTCAGACGTAACAACCCAGTGTTTGGGTCGTTTTCACGTTACCCAGCTAGTGGCTCAGACATAACAACCCGGAGTTTGGGTCGTTTTCGTGTTACCCAGCTAGTGGCTCAGATGTAACAACCCGGTGTTTGGGTCGTTTTCGTGTTACCCAGCTAGTGGCTCAGACGTAACAACCCGGTGTTTGGGTCGTTTTCGTGTTACCCAGCTCCTGAGTCAGACGTAACAACCCGGTGTTTGGGTCTTTTTCGTGTTACCCAGCTAGTGGCACAGACATAACAACCAGGTGTTTGGGTCGTTTTCGTGTTACCCAGCTCCTGAGTCAGACGTAACAACCCGGTGTTTGGGTCGTTTTCGTGTTACCCAGCTAGTGGCTCAGACATAACAATCCGGTGTTTGGGTCGTTTTCGTGTTACCCAGCTCCTGGCTCAGACGTAACAACCCGGTGTTTGGGTCGTTTTCGTGTTACCCAGCTCCTGAGTTAGACGTAACAACCTGGTGTTTGGGTCGTTTTCGTGTTACCCAGCTCCTGGCTCAGACATAATAACCAGGTGTTTGGGTCGTTTTCGTGTTACCCAGCTAGTGGCTCAGCCGTAATAACCCGGTGTTTGGGTCGTTTTTGTGTTACCCAGCTAGTGGCACAGACATAACAACCAGGTGTTTGGGTCGTTTTCGTGTTACCCAGCTCCTGAGTCAGACGTAAGAACCCGGTGTTTGGGTCGTTTTCGTGTTACCCAGCTCCTGGCTCAGATGTAAGAACCCGGTGTTTGGGTCGTTTTTATGTTACCCAGCTCCTGAGTCAGACGTAACAACCTGGTGTTTGAGTCGTTTTCGTGTTACCCAGCTCCTGAGTCAGACGTAACAACCTGGTGTTTGGGTCGTTTTCGTGTTACCCAGGTCCTGGCTCAGACGTAACAACTCGGTGTTTGGGTCGTTTTCGTGTTACCCAGCTCCTGAGTCAGACGTAACAACCTGGTGTTTGGGTCGTTTTCGTGTTACCCAGCTAGTGGCTCAGATGTAACAACCCGGTGTTTGGGTCGTTGTTTTCATGTTACCCAGATCCTGGCTCAGACGTAATAACCCGGTGTTTGGGTCGTTTTCGTGTTACCCAGCTAGTGGCTTAGATGTAACAACCCGGTGTTTGGGTCGTTTTCGTGTTACCCAGCTAGTGGCTTAGATGTAACAACCCGGTGTTTGGGTCGTTTTCGTGTTACCCAGCTAGTGGCTCAGACGTAATAACCCGGTGTTTGGATCGTTTTCGTGTTACCCAGCTAGTGGCTTAGATGTAACAACCCGGTGTTTGGGTCGTTTTCGTGTTACCCAGCTAGTGGCTCAGACGTAATAACCCGGTGTTTGGGTCGTTTTCGTGTTACCCAGCTAGTGGCTCAAACGTAACAACCTGGTGTTTGGGTCATTCTCGTGTTACCCAGCTCCTGAGTCAGACGTAACAACCAGGTGTTTGGGTCGTTTTTGTGTTACCCAGCTAGTAGCTCAGATGTAACAACCTGGTGTTTGGGTCGTTGTTTTCGTGTTACCCAGATCCTGGCTCAGACGTAACAACCCGGTGTTTGGGTCGTTTTCGTGTTACCCAGCTCCTGGCTCAGACGTAACAACCCGGTGTTTGGGTCGTTTTCGTGTTACCCAGCTCCTGAGTCAGACGTAACAACCTGGTGTTTGGGTCGTTTTCGTGTTACCCAGCTCCTGGCTCAGACGTAATAACCAGGTGTTTGGGTCGTTTTCGTGTTACCCAGCTAGTGGCTTAGATGTAACAACCCGGTGTTTGGGTCGTTTTCATGTTACCCAGCTAGTGGCTTAGATGTAACAACCCGGTGTTTGGGTCGTTTTCGTGTTACCCAGCTAGTGGCTCAGACGTAATAACCCGGTGTTTGGGTCGTTTTCGTGTTACCCAGCTAGTGGCACAGACATAACAACCAGGTGTTTGGGTCGTTTTCGTGTTACCCAGCTCCTGGCTCAGATGTAAGAACCCGGTGTTTGGGTCGTTTTTATGTTACCCAGCTGCTGAGTCAGACGTAACAACCTGGTGTTTGGGTCGTTTTCGTGTTACCCAGCTGCTGAGTCAGACGTGATAACCCGGTGTTTGGGTCGTTTTCGTGTTACCCAGCTAGTGGCTTAGATGTAACAACCCGGTGTTTGGGTCGTTCTCGTGTTACCCAGCTCCTGAGTCAGACGTAACAACCAGGTGTTTGGGTCGTTTTTGTGTTACCCAGCTAGTAGCTCAGATGTAACAACCTGGTGTTTGGGTCGTTGTTTTCGTGTTACCCAGATCCTGGCTCAGACGTAACAACCCGGTGTTTGGGTCGTTTTCGTGTTACCCAGCTACTGGCTCAGACGTAACAACCCGGTGTTTGGGTCGTTTTCGTGTTACCCAGCTCCTGAGTCAGACCTAACAACCCGGTGCTCAGACGTAAAAACCAGGTGTTTGGGTCGTTTTCATGTTACCCAGCTAGTGGCTCAGATGTAATAACCAGGTGTTTTGGTCGTTTTTAGTGTTACCCAGCTAGTGGCTCAGACGTAACAACCAGGTGTTTGGGTCATTTTCGTGTTACCCAGCTCCTGAGTCAAACGAAACAACCCGGTGTTTGGGTCGTTTTCGTGTTACCCAGCTAGTGGCTCAGACGTAATAACCCGGTGTTTGGGTCGTTTTCGTGTTACCCAGCTAGTAGCTCAGACATAACAACCAGGTGTTTGGGTCGTTTTCGTGTTACCCAGCTAGTGGCTCAGACGTAATAACCCGGTGTTTGGGTCGTTTTCGTGTTACCCAGCTAGTGGCTCAGACGTAACATCCCGGTGTTTGGGTCGTTTTCGTGTTACCCAGCTAGTGGCTCAGACGTAACAACCAGGTGTTTGGGTCGTTTTCGTGTTACCCAGCTAGTGGCTCAGACGTAACAACCCGGTGTTTGGGTCGTTTTCGTGTTACCCAGCTATTGGCTCAGACGTAACAACCAGGTGTTTGGGTCCTTTTCGTGTTACCCAGCTAGTGGCTCAGACGTAACAACCAGGTGTTTGGGTCGTTTTCGTGTTACCCAGCAACATTTGTGGGCCCAGCTACAACACATTGCATTTCTCCCGTGCCCGGAATTGAACGAGGTGGAGGGGAGATTGCACGAGGGAGCTTTTGGGGTGGTCCGACCGCAGCGAGACATTCCCCAACCCTCTTCTGTCTTGGTGGATCAGGATGACTTCGGAGTCACCGGGTCCAGCACAATCCTGGGCCGGGGTCCCTGCCGTCTCGGGAAGGAAGAGCGCTTTGCGGGGCGTGAGCGCTGGCGGTGATCCTTGGGTGGCGCTGCCTGAGAGGTAGAGGGGGCAGGCTCGGTCTGCTGAGCCGGCGCAGGCCTGGGGCGGCTTGAAGCAGACGCGGAGCTGGAGCGTTTGGGCAAAAAGTGTCTCATCGCCTGAGAAGACTTCTGTGCCGCAGTAAATCGCTCAGTGAAGCCCTCTACCGCTGGCCCAAAGAGACCTGACGGGGAGACCAGGGCGTCGAGGAAGGCCGTCTTATCCTGGTCTTTGATTTCGGTCAGGTTGAGCCACAGGTGGCGTTCAAGAGCTACAAGGCTGGCCATGGATCTTCCAATCGCCTGGGCTGTGGCCTTCGTGGCCCGTAGGGCTAGGTCGGTGGCGCTGCGGAGATCCCTGAAGGTGGGCGCATCAATGCCAGACTCGTCCAGGGAGCGGAGAAGTTTGGCCTGAAAAACTTCGAAGATCGCCATGGAGTGGAGCGCTAGGGCGGCTTGGCCCGCAGATGAGTAAGCTCTTCCAGCCAGAGTGGAGGTGGTCCTGCAGGGCTTAGATGGGAGGGCCCTCTTTGTCTTCCAACCCACAGCCGCGGGGGGACAGAGGTGAGCAGCCACTTCTGGGTCGTATGATGGCGCGCAGAGTAGGGAGCGCACCACGACTTAGTAAGCTCCTCGTGCACCTCAGGAAAAAACGGGGCGGAGCGCTGGCAAGGGGCTTGACAACGACCTGGCAGGAACCATTCGTCCAAGCGGCTTCGTGATGGCTCCTCCGGCGGGGCCCACTCGAGGTCTAATGCCTCCACCGCTTTGGACAGGACGCGGAAAAGCTCGGCGTCCATGCCCGCGCCGTGCTTCGTAGAGCGGCAAGGGCCGCGGAAGCTCTTTTAGAGCGGTTAGAAGCGGTTAGCCGGATGGCGGCAGGAGACACACTGAGAAGGCGGCCGGAAGCAGGAAGTGGGAGGCGGGCATCTCGTAGACGGCGCTGCAGGTGGCAGTCGACGAGGGCGCGGGCGCTAGCACAAACCGGCGGCTTAGCTGGGTCCGCTGCAGGAGCTTCTTCGATGGCGGCAAGCTTCTTCCTAGGTGGCGAGCAGGCTTCAGCGGGGATCAGCGAAGAGATGCGTTGTCGTCGCTGAAGGAGAAAGGACTGATGGCCTATGGCAAAATGCTCACTTATATAGGGCTTAACCCCGCACCTTCGCGCGCTTTGTCGCCATAGGCCGCGCAGCTATGCCGCGCCGTCATTGGTTCAACAACTTGTCTATGAGTGAACCAATGACGGTGCAGTTACACTGCGTTATTGAAAAGGCTTCAGTAGCGGGGAAAAAGGGAGACTTTTTCCCCCATACGCAGTACGAGTGAAGTATCGAAAGGGAACTCTGATATATATATATATACTGTATGTGTATGTGTGTGAGAGTCACAGCAAGGGTTTCAGCTCATATATAACTTGCTGGTGGCTGCAAAAACAGAGTCACGATTTACCAGACAAACAGTACAAAAAGAGCCGATTGTTGCAGTATTTGCATTGTGAGTGCGTGCATTTCCCTTTTGGGACAACATGCTTCTCTCGTTTCCAGTCTCTCTTTTTGTTTCGCTCTATTTCAGAGTCCGCTAATTAATCATGCATTATTGAGAGCTGGTGCTGGATGAGGTTTTACCCTTGTTTCAGTCCCAGCACACACATGCACACGCTGCTTTAAAGAAGGCTTTGTACTCTTTCCCTGGCTGAAGGATGCAACTCCACTGAAAGGACATCCAGGGTCACGTACGCTTGTGTAATGTTATGTGTACCCAATGCTTTAAAAACTCTCATCCGATCTCGTCATGTTCACTTAAATGAGATTCTGTTTGCAATCTGGCCACGACTGTCCTCTTACGATAGCTGAATGCTGGCGGCGCTGATGCAAATGACCTCCGCCCGAGTGCAGAGCGAGGGTCATACTTTTCAGGTGGCCTTAACATTAAATACCCACAAGTCTATGAATTTACTGTCTAACATGAAAATTCACACATTTATTTCTAATGAGTTTAGAGGGTACGGTTAGGGTTGAGGTTTTGGGATAATGGTTTGGGTTACTGTTAGGGGTAAAGTTAAGAGTTTAACAACATAACATGTTAATTAAACACAAGTACTTCAAATGTAAATACAATGCACCGACATGTACATATCTAATAAAACTAAAACTAAAAAAACTAAAAATTACTAAAATGATTAAAACTTACTAAAATTAAAATGGGAAAAAATCAAATAAAACTAATTCAAAATATGAATACAAGCTAATTTATCTCAGTTATGCTAAAATAGCACTGGTACAGACACATTACAGTGCTTATGTTGAAATGTGAGGAGAGCGAGCGGCGTGTTTCTTGTGCAATGCTGGTGTGGATCCAGAATAATCCCTGCTCTCCCCAGGCCCAGATGACCGATACGGGGGGAGGAAAAGCGAGTCACCCACTCAGAGCAGCTTGGCATCACGGCGGGTCACCTGCACTTCCTCTGCCGACACCGGGCTCTCCGCTAACTCGCCGTCTGCTGCTGCACTGCTCACAGACACGCCGCCGCTCTGCCAAGCCCTGCAGCTCCTGCTGCCTGCAGTAACGTGGGTCGGACACACGTGCCGGACTCTGAATACAGGCACTTCATGCCACTGCCTCACTAAACATTAGCTCTGTTTCCATCTAAAGTTGCAAATTTCACTTATGCACAAAATTGCAATATCGCATAAAACATTTGCGAATAAACCAGGGTTTTCTCTCCCATGTGTTCAAGAGAACATGATTGTCACTTCTTGGGAAATTGGCTTACAATATCTGTAATAAAAATGGAAGTTGCTGCAATCAGGCTCTTTTTTCCTCCATCATAAATGACTCAGAACGCTCTAAACAGGACTGATTGTGTTAACACATTTGCTGAAGCAACCATGTCATTTCAGCTGATTCTGCAAGTCTTTGAGCTCTTTTATTGGGGTTTGTGTTTCACAGGACTTGTACCTGAGCACTTCACATCACAAGAGCAGTGCTGTATCAGGTGAGCTGCCGAACAAGTTTACTACGTCAGAAAAGACACACATTTATAGCTGATTATGTGATGTAAACGGCAAAATGTGTTCGTTTACAAATCATGCACTATGGGAAAATTGTTTTGAGCTCATAACATAGTGTTGTGCAAAAAAAATTGGCATAAAAACAAGTCTTTATAAATCAATAATCTGACCTTGTAATCATAATCTGTGCAAAAAGTAATAAAAGGTGTTTTACTGCCTCTAGTATTCATTTCAAAATTGTTAGTTATAAAGTCAGAATTACAAGATAAAAAGTCAGAATTGCGAGATAAAAAGTCAGAATTGCGAGATAAAAAGTCAGAATTGCGAGATAAAAAGTCAGAATTGTGAGTTATAAAGTCAGAATTGTGTGATATAAAGTCAGAATTGTGTGATATAAAGTCAGAATTGCGTGATGTAAAGTCAGAATTGCGAGATATAAAGTCAGAAATGCAAGATATAAAGTCAGAATTGCGAGATATAAAGTCAGAAATGCAAGATATAAAGTCAGAATTGCGAGATATAAAGTCAGAAATGCGAGATATAAAGTCAGAATTGCGAGATATAAAGTCAGAAATGCAAGATGTAAAGTCAGAATTGCGAGATATAAAGTCAGAAATGCAAGATATAAAGTCAGAATTGCGAGATAAAAAGTCAGAATTGTGAGTTATAAAGTCAGAATTGTGTGATATAAAGTCAGAATTGTGTGATATAAAGTCAGAATTGCGAGATATAAAGTCAGAAATGCAAGATATAAAGTCAGAATTGCGAGATATAAAGTCAGAAATGCAAGATATAAAGTCAGAATTGCGAGTTATAAAGTCAGAATTGTGTGATATAAAGTCAGAATTGTGTGATATAAAGTCAGAATTGCGTGATGTAAAGTCAGAATTGCGAGATATAAAGTCAGAATTGCGAGATATAAAGTCAGAATTGCGAGATGTAAAGTCAGAATTGCGAGATATAAAGTCAGAATTGCGAGATATAAAGTCAGAATTGCGAGATATAAAGTCAGAATTGCGAGATGTAAAGTCAGAATTGCGAGATATAAAGTCAGAAATGCGAGATATAAAGTCAGAATTGCGAGATATAAAGTCAGAATTGCGAGATATAAAGTCAGAGTTGCGAGATATAAAGTCAGAATTGCGAGATGTAAAGTCAGAATTGCGAGATATAAAGTCAGAATTGCGAGATATAAAGTCAGAATTGCGAGATGTAAAGTCAGAATTGCGAGATATAAAGTCAGAAATGCAAGATATAAAGTCAGAATTGCGAGATATAAAGTCAGAATTGCGAGATATAAAGTCAGAATTGCGAGATATAAAGTCAGAATTGCGAGATGTAAAGTCAGAATTGCGAGATGTAAAGTCAGAAATGCAAGATATAAAGTCAGAATTGCGAGATATAAAGTCAGAATTGCGAGATGTAAAGTCAGAATTGCGAGATATAAAGTCAGAAATACAAGTCGTAATTACCTTTTTTATTTTTTTATTTAGTGGTGGAAACAAGCTTCCGTAGACTTGGGATGAAGTGCATATTCTTTTAAAACGTTTTTTAAAGAGTTTCCATTGTTGAGTTTTTATCTCTTACATGAAGTTTGCTCATGCCAGATTGTGATTGCTCACTTGTTTTCACATATTGAGAAATCTGCCTATGACACAAAGTGTCCAAAAATACAATTCAAGCTCACCAGAAAATACAACTGGGAGCAAGACTGTCAGCAGTGAACTCTTCACCTCCGCCGTTAGTCATCAGTGACTCTCTCTGGCTATTTCCATATTCATCGAGTTCATTTGTATGGCTCATCTCACCAAATTTCCACAGCAAACAAAACAGGCTCTCAAAGAGTGCTTTGAATGTCTGGTAACGTCGAGAGCTCCTGCTCTGCATGAAATATTGAGGAGTGAACCTCGGGGAGCGCTGAGACGAGCTGGATCTTTTTCCTCTTGCACTTTAGCAGATGGACGACATACAAATGATGTAAACACTCAAAACACCTTGAACATTTCTGCATTAAGTATTTGTAATCACACGAACACACATTAAGGCTGTTGTTGCAAAACGTAGTCAAATTAATTATGCTGCCTTTAAAAATACCTTGTTTACTCTGAGAAAACAAGACTAAATTACTGAGTAAGAAAATCATTTTTTTGCAGTGCCAAGGATGAGTAAACACCGACAGGATCTGTATTTTGGGTGAACTGTCCCTTTAACAATCACATTTCTGTTGACATGATCTCAGCGGGCCGAGACTCTCATTGGACTCACAGTCATATGAGAACGGGTGCGATCTGCTCACCAAAACAGGAAACAGTTAAACTGGAGTGTGTCCATTAGGAGTGTGTGTGTGTGGACAGACACAGGGAAAATAGCACCTCTCACATGACTGGCCAACACACAAAACCCAATAAACACACTCGACACGACCTCAACATTTGATCCATTTCACGCGAGAGCCAAGGCTGTTTACTGCTTAATTCATGGCTCGGGCTGGTGTTTGCACGGCCTGTAAGCTCAGGTCTGGGGAGGATAACAGATGATTTCAGCAGTGGGGGTTGGTGCGTCTCACCCCACGGCACAAACAAGCTCTTTTTATAGCCGAACAGCCAGCTGAAGACTGAGGATCAGCAGAATGCAATTTAGAGCCGGCGATCTCTTAAGTTACATCACAAGACCTCCCGAGGGTGGTGGAAAGAGACATATAGACTCACTAACAATGTTTTGTTGCTGAACATGTTTGAACCGCAGTTCATTTACATTTATTAATTTAGTGGAATAAAATCAAGCCATTCCACAGCAAAAAAAATAAAAAAATTATATATATAAAAACAACCCAAGTTAGCTTGAAAATGGACAAACCCAGTGACAGGGTTGTTTTAACCCAGCAGTTGGGTTAAATATTTGCCCAACCTGCTGGGTAGTTTTATTTAACCCAACTCTTGTTTAGAAATTACTACATGGCTGACTTAAAATGAAACCAAAATAAGTTGGAAATTAAAAATAAGACACAATTACTAGAGGCAACAAAAATCATCAAAAGGTGAACATTTATTAATAAGCAATTTAATAAATGTTTATTGTTTAACTATTATTAATCAAACTTATTAATAAATGTTCATTTATTAAACATAATGAATGTTAATTTCCAACATATTTTGGGTTCATTTTAAATATAACTACCCAGCAGGTTAGGTAAACATTTAACCCAGTCTCTGGGTTAAAACAACTCAATCTCTGGGTTAAAACATCCCAATCGCTGGGTTAAAGCAACCCAACCGGTGGGTTAAAACAACCCAATCGCTGGATTAAAGCAACTCAATCGCTGGGTTAAAACAACCCAACTGGTGGGTTAAAACAACCCAATCACTGGATTAAAGCAACTCAATCGCTGGGTTAAAACAACCCAACCGGTGGGTTAAAACAACCCAATCACTGGATTAAAGCAACTCAATCGCTGGGTTAAAACAACCCAACCGGTGGGTTAAAACAACCCAATCGCTGGGTTAAAACAACTCAATCGCTGGGTTAAAACAACCCAACCGGTGGGTTAAAACAACCCAATCACTGGGTTAAAGCAACCCAACCGGTGGGTTAAAACATCCAAATCACTGGGTTAAAACAACTCAATCGCTGGGTTAAAACAACCCAACCGGTGGGTTAAAACAACTCAATTGCTGGGTTAAAACAACCCAATCGCTAGGTTAAAACAACTCAATTGCTGGGTTAAAACAACTCAATCTCTGGGTTAAAACAACTCAATCGCTGGGTTAAAGCAACCCAACCGGTGGGTTAAAACAACCCAATCGCTGGATTAAAGCAACTCAATCGCTGGGTTAAAACAACCCAACCGGTGGGTTAAAACAACCCAATCACTGGATTAAAGCAACTCAATCGCTGGGTTAAAACAACCCAACCGGTGGGTTAAAACAACCCAATCGCTGGGTTAAAACAACTCAATCGCTGGGTTAAAACAACCCAACCGGTGGGTTAAAACAACCCAATCGCTGGGTTAAAGCAACCCAACCGGTGGGTTAAAACATCCCAATCACTGGGTTAAAACAACTCAATCGCTGGGTTAAAACAACCCAACCGGTGGGTTAAAACAACTCAATTGCTGGGTTAAAACAACCCAATCGCTAGGTTAAAACAACTCAATCGCTGGGTTAAAACAACTCAATCTCTGGGTTAAAACAACTCAATCGCTGGGTTAAAACAACCCAACCGCTGGGTTAAACAACTCAACCGCTGGGTTAAAACAACCCATCCGCTGGGTTAAAACAACTCAATCGCTGGGTTAAAACAACCCAACCGGTGGGTTAAAACAACCCAATCGCTAGGTTAAAACAACCCAATCTCTGGGTTAAAACAACTCAATCGCTGGGTTAAAACAACTCAATCTCTGGGTTAAAACAACTCAATCTCTGGGTTAAAACAACTCAAACGCTGGGTTAAAACAACCCAACCGCTGGGTTAAAACAACTCACATGCTGGGTTAAAACATCCCAATCACTGGGTTTGTCCATTTTCAACCAAACTTGGGTTGTTTTTAACCCAGCATTTTGTAGAGTGTTGGTTTCCAGTACATCTATCTAAACTTTCTTAAATTGAGGTACAAGCAAAATGACTTTTTATATTTTCATTTATTATATTTTTATTTATTTATTATTTCATTTATTCATTTAGCAGATGCTTTTATCCAAGGCAACTTTAAACACAACCAGCGATTCATCGTAGGCAATAAACATGAGAAGTGCTAGTAATACAAAGTTTCAAGTATTAAGTCTTGTTTTCTGAATAAAATGCACCAAAATGAAGTGTTTACGCTTAAAACAAGAACAAATATCTGCCAATGTGGTCAGAAAAATAAGCAAAACAAATAAATATATATTTTTCTGACTCCATTGGCAGATATTTGTTCTTGTTTTAAGCACAAACTCACTTTTTGACACATTTCTCAATTAATATCTTCAGTCATTTTGCTTCTCCAATAAATGTATTTTGATTTATGAATGTTTAGATATTTGTACTGGAAAACGAGACAAAAACACTGAGGAAGAACATCATTTTTTTTAGATTTGCATAAACAGTGCATTTGCAAACAGCAGCGATTTGCATGAAGCTTTTCTCTCTCCGTTTCTGCACTGATTCAGTCTGTCTCGCCTCTTCAGTGTCCGTGTTTGAATTTCAAATGCGCTGATGGAAAATATCCTCAGGCTAAACTGTTAAATATTTGGGCCTAACAATTAGAGTGTTATTTATTGCATGCAAGATAATTGAAATTGATTCATCATACTGGTTTAAAACCTCGCCTGTCCACTGGCAGGAATTATTGTTTTTGAAAGCAATATAATCTCCAATATGAGCAATATCAATATGGCTCAGAGGTACAGCAACAAGGAAAGATCAATGGCGGTGAGGTAATGCGTGGAAGCAGAGGCTCTGACCTCAGACCTTCATTACTGCATGTGTCAGACTCGCTTTTATACGTGTCCCGACAGTCGGATGACTGCTGAGACATGTCGTCCTGAGTTTCACACAAATGAGATGTATGCTCTGCCATAATATGCATGTTCTTTCCTAATAAATGCATAAATAAACAATAAAAGGAGAGGAAGAAGAACAGAGGGAGGGAAAGAAAGGAAATCACAAAGCTTTAAAGCCCGTGTCCGTCTGTCACTGTTTTCATCGTCTGTAATATCAAGTGCTTTTAAATTTAACGCCATCTGAGTTTAACTTCTGCTGGATCGACGCATGCAGAGAAATCCTGTTTTAAAGGTGTGGGAAACACTGAGAGCTTATGCAACCATCTCTTCTGGGCCCGAGGGAAGGGTTATGGGTAACACCGCATTTACAGCATGACGAGATGGATGTTATTGTCACGACACATGTGACCTCTGTGAAGGTGAAGGTAAAGGTGACGCCAGTATAAGACATTAGCATGACGGATAGAAGCGTGAGCGGCAGTTCATTGTTAGTCCTGTCGGTCGACACGTGAGGTCACGGGAACATTGATTTGTCATGTTTAGCATGAGGCATGTTGTCCTGAGCTCATTTGTCCCACAGACTGCGATTAATTCATTCTTGGATCCAATACCGAATTCACAGACTGGATCCGTTTGATAGGAATTCATTAGAATTTGGAGCGCAACTAAGATCTGATGCAAGTTACTGCAAGACAGAAGATGTGAGGAAAAATTAATGCACTCATTCAGACTTCAGACACTTACTATAGTGCATCCATTATTAATGTATTTAAATATACTGAAAGCCTGTGTAAAGATGCATCAAAACTGGATTCTGGATCATCCAGAAGAGGATTCTTCTCTGATAAAGCAATCATGTCTGGTGGAGGTGGAAGTCTATTCAATGTCTTTAAACTCTCAGATGTCCATTATGGTGATTTTTGACTTTTTTTTCCAGTTCATTCAGTGCAGAGCATAAATGAGTGCACCCCCTCTGAACAAATACAAAAGATGTATTTTCTTTATGATCACTAATACAATTCATGGAAAGAATGCAAAACTAAAATATATTAAACATTTACATAATAAAAACTGAGAAATATGTATCATTAATACACATATTAGCCATTTTTGTTTAAATTAAGGATTGCAGAAATGAGTATACCCTAGATTTAATTCAACAAATGTATAATATTCTAGCACTTAGTATGCCCTCCACAATTTTGAATATACTACTCTAACCCTTCTTGGCACGGAGTGTACAAGTTCATGACAAATTGTCACATCTGTCCTGTTTAAGTCCTGGATGATGAGCTCCTTAAATGCCCTGATCTTTAGTGTTGCTCAACTCGTCTCTACAGAATCCCTCACAGATGCTCAAGAGTGTTAAGATTGAGTGCAATACATGTCCACAGAAGGTTTTTCACCTTTGGAGAATGAATATCCTCATTGTCATGTTGAAAAAATGCCCAATAATGCAGGGAATGAGGAAAGAGTAACAAGTTCTGTTTCAAGTTTGTGTATTAAATTACACAGTGGAGTGTGAATTCATGACAGCATTGATAAAGCACAACTACCTCACACCTTCAGCACTCACACATCCCTATATAAGAGCTGAACTTTACTGTGGGAATCAGGCACTTCTCACTGCACTCCTCCTCTAGCAACACCAGAACATTTTGGATGCTGTTAGATCCAAAATGATTGATTTGGTCTCATGAGACCGGAGTATTGATTCCCAGAATTGATATTTTGTAAATATGGGCTTTGGAAATGGCTAACTGACTTTATTGTGCTTTGGCTACAGTAGGTAGTTCCAGTGCATGTCATTTCTTCAGACTGCATCTTACTCTGTGAGATAAACAGTCACTCTTTTCATAGCTTTTGCTGGCTCTGAGACACTCGCTTGGTATTTCTCCGACTCTTTATCTAGCAAATAAATCCCTCATCCCTAAATGAAAGCTTAAAATGAAGGCCTGATTATTGTCACAGGTGCATTGTTTTTGAATTTCTGTGTTACTTTTGCTGTATTTTCACACTTAAAACAATGATTTGGTAATCTTCTTGTCCTCTTCTGTGCTGAGAAATAAGTCTCCTGACAGTTCTCTCCCAAGTGCTTCGATTGTTGTCAGCATTAAGTCTGAGAATGATTCAGTGGGCTATATAACACTTTTAATTGTCAAGAAATTACTTCTCTTTAAATGTTTTGGTTCAACATACTTACCTGTTGATCAAACATTGCCTTAAACTTACACCAGAAAATTTTTATTTCATTTTACTTAGTAACTTTTAGGAGGGTGTACTCATTTTTGCTACACAACATTTTATCACCTTGATAAGAAAATCTTATTTTCCTGAATAATTTTGACATGCTTCTTTGGTAATTGATTAAGCAGACTTGCTGGAACATTATATATCTAAAGAACCCTAACATGTCTTCTATGTAATTGTGTAACTGCTGACTTTCAGAAGTTTCAGAGGGGGTGTACTCATTCATGCTGTGCACTGTATATCTAAACATAGATATTAAGATATTTTCTGAAAAATGGATCAAATTCTTTTAAGTTTATGCTTAAAACAGGAACAAATATCTGCCAATGGGGTCAGAAAAATGCTAATGTTTTTTCTTTGAATTAAGTTTATTTTTCTGACCCCACTGGCAGATATTTGTACTTGTAAAGCAAGACAAAAATACCAAATAAGAAAATATTTTTTATTTTATTATTTTATTTGAATTTATTTTATTTAATATAAATTATTTTATTTTATTATTTTAATTTAATTGTATTATTTTTATTTTGTTTTATTTTTATTTATTTATTGATTGATTGATTGATTGATTGATTGATTGATTGATTGATTGATTGCAGTGTAAGAGCTCAGGAAACACTGTAAGTGAAAGGTTTGCATAAAAAGGGAAAGTTTGTCCAGTAAATTCAGGTAGTTTATGATGGTTAGAAGGTAGGAACGTCTAAATCCAATGTTTTCAATTTTTTTTAATGCCAAAGACTCACAAATATGATGATCTGCTCTCAAAACCATAAAGACAGCTTTTTTATTTAAAAATATTAAAGGGATAGTATGACTTTCTTTCTTTCTACTGTCTACTGTGGACCATATAAATGTATATGTGTATATATATATATATATATATATATATTTATTTATTTATTTATTTATTTTATAAGTGTACTAAAATGAAAATTATTAAAATATCAACTGGAAACCGGTCACTATTAAGTCACTGTTTTAAGTTTTCAGTTTAAAGCAGTTTTACAGAGAATTTTGGCATATATTTTGTATTATTAAAGCAAGGGCTGTTAATAGAATTTATTAATAATAACCATAATAAAATACTTGTGATTAATCTTAGGATTTTTGACCTTTAAAAGCAGAATGAAACAATAATAATAATATTGCATTCAACATTATTAGTTAAATAAATAATATTTTTATATATATATATATATATATATATATATATATATATATATATATATACACACACACATATACATACAATTTAATGTATTCAATTGATATTATTAGATTTTTTTTATTTTGTTTTATTATTTAAATTTGGATTTAATTCCCCTCAAATTTCAAAACCTCCTGTAATCGTGAGTTAACAGTGCAGCGATTGAAAGAATTAAAATGTGGTCTGATAGTGTGTTCGATGAAACGAATGTCCAGTTTTCATCAGAAAGTTACGAAAGCTTAATTTTTTTAGACTGGGGAAGAAATTCTGGAGAGTTCTGAAAGTTATGTTTTCTAGTACATGAAGCTCTTTCATCTCAAAAGATCAAGGAAATTTGAGTCCTCACGATATGACCTCTTTAACAAGTTAAAAACTTACTTAGCACTCTTCAGAAACCGATCAAAGCAGAAGTTTGGAACGACAAATAAGAGCAGCCAATGAACAGATGAAAGCGCATATGAGCAGGTGGCAAACTCAGTCCATGATCACAGAAAAGCCTCTTCATTTCTCTCTCTGAGTCTCGTTCTTCTCTTTCTCTCTCATTCTGTGGTTTGAAACAGTCCTCTGAGTGCTTCAGTGTGAAGTCTCTGCTCATATGCTGACGTGCTTCACTTCATGTTTTCAGGAGGACAACTACTCGTCCGTGCTGCGTAAGTAAACACTTGTCCACTCGTAAGACAAAACACTGCT
This sequence comes from Megalobrama amblycephala, assembly GCF_018812025.1. Lineage (NCBI taxonomy): Eukaryota > Metazoa > Chordata > Actinopteri > Cypriniformes > Xenocyprididae > Megalobrama > Megalobrama amblycephala. The sequence goes on along the minus strand of NC_063063.1, from coordinate 717,376 downwards.
TTTGATCAAAGGCAGGATTTGCATATCAATATACACAATAAGGGATGAATTGGGCTCTAGGCTTGTTTCTCTCCATATCATTGAGATAAAAAGGCCGGGTCGGTGCTGCTATTCTTGTGCGGAGATCTGACAGAGATGTGTGCGTCATTAAGACCCTCGCTGGTGCGACTGGAAAGAGAACTATAGCTATCGTGAAGAGGAAAACATGCCCTACATGAGACTCTTAAAAACAGCCTTTAGGACTGGATCAATAACTGTGTGTCTATCCACATCCTTTTGGAATATAGCATTACAAAACGCTATGATGTGCATAAAACCTAAAATATGCATAAAAAACTTAGAAGACGTGCATAAACTACAATACAAACACATTTACTGAATAAATCCCTTGATGCGCAACAAAAACACTCAGCAGAGGCTGTGATTGGATAACTAGACTAACCAGTGGACCAATCGCATCGCAGCATCTCAAATGTTGGTGTGGTGGTTCTGAAACGTCTGAGTCAAAGACTGTCATCAGAATGATTTTGGTTTAAAAAGATTGTTTTAACCCAGAGATTAGGTTGTTTTAACCCAGCGAATGTTACGTGTGGTTGCAATAGAGAGGCTCAGAATCGGATGTCAACAATTAAGACGTTTAATTAAAAAAGGAACGGAACAACCAAACACAAAGCCAACATAGCAAAACATAAGAACAGACAAGGAGTGCAGGGAAGTTAGTCCATTTAAAGGGAGTGATAACGAAGTATTCCAGGTGCGGGGAATCCGTGATGATGGGGAATTGATTGGGAAGTGAGTGCAGGTGTGGAACAGGGAGGATGATGGGAGATGGAGTCCGGGACAGAAGGGAACTGTGACAGTGAATGGGTTGTTTTAACCCAGCGGTTGGGTTGCTTTAACCCAGAGATTAGGTTGCTTTAACCCAGTGAATGGGTTGTTTTAACCCAGAGGTTGAGTTGTTTTAGCCCAGTGGTTGGGTTGCTTTAACCCAGCGAATGGGTTGTTTAACCCAGCAGTTGGGTTGCTTTAACCCAGAGATTAGGTTGCTTTAACCCAGTGAATGGGTTGTTTTAACCCAGTGGTTGGGTTGTTTTAGCCCAGTGGTAGGGTTGCTTTAACCCAGAGATTAGGTTGCTTTAACCCAGTGAATGGGTTGCTTTAACCCAGAGATTAGGTTGCTTTAACCCAGCGGTTGGGTTGCTTTAACCCAGCGGTTGGGTTGCTTTAACCCAGAGATTAGGTTGCTTTAACCCAGCGAATGGGTTGCTTTAATGCAGCGAATGGGTTGTTTTAACCCAGCGGCTGGGTTGCTTTAACCCAGAGATTAGGTTGCTTTAACCCAGTGAATGGGTTGCTTTAACCCAGAGATTAGGTTGCTTTAACCCAGCGGTTGGGTTGCTTTAACCCAGCGGTTGGGTTGCTTTAACCCAGAGATTAGGTTGCTTTAACCCAGCGAATGGGTTGCTTTAATGCAGCGAATGGGTTGTTTTAACCCAGCGGCTGGGTTGCTTTAACCCAGCGAATGGGTTGTTTTAACCCAGAGGTTGAGTTGTTTTAGCCCAGTGGTTGGGTTGCTTTAACCCAGCGAATGGGTTGTTTAACCCAGCGAATGGGTTGTTTAACCCAGCGAATGGGTTGCTTTAGCCCAGTGGTAGGGTTGCTTTAACCCAGTGAATGGGTTGTTTTAACCCAGTGGTTGGGTTGTTTTAGCCCAGTGGTATGGTTGCTTTAACTCAGTGAATGGGTTGTTTTAACCCAGTGGTTGGGTTGTTTTAGCCCAGTGGTATGGTTGCTTTAACCCAGCGAATGGGTTGTTTAACCCAGCGAATGGGTTGTTTAACCCAGCGAATGGGTTGCTTTAGCCCAGTGGTAGGGTTGCTTTAACCCAGTGAATGGGTTGTTTTAACCCAGTGGTTGGGTTGTTTTAGCCCAGTGGTATGGTTGCTTTAACCCAGCGGTTGGGTTGCTTTAACCCAGCAGTTGGGTTGCTTTAACCCAGAGATTAGGTTGCTTTAACCCAGTGAATGGGTTGCTTTAACCCAGAGATTAGGTTGCTTTAACCCAGCGGTTGGGTTGCTTTAATCCAGCGGTTGGGTTGCTTTAACCCAGTGGTATGGTTGCTTTAACCCAGCGAATGGGTTGTTTTAACCCAGAGGTTGAGTTGTTTTAGCCCAGTGGTTGGGTTGCTTTAACCCAGCGAATGGGTTGTTTAACCCAGCGAATGGGTTGTTTAACCCAGCGAATGGGTTGCTTTAGCCCAGTGGTAGGGTTGCTTTAACCCAGTGAATGGGTTGTTTTAACCCAGTGGTTGGGTTGTTTTAGCCCAGTGGTATGGTTGCTTTAACCCAGCGGTTGGGTTGCTTTAACCCAGCAGTTGGGTTGCTTTAACCCAGAGATTAGGTTGCTTTAACCCAGTGAATGGGTTGCTTTAACCCAGAGATTAGGTTGCTTTAACCCAGCGGTTGGGTTGCTTTAATCCAGCGGTTGGGTTGCTTTAACCCAGAGATTAGGTTGCTTTAACCCAGCGGTTGGGTTGCTTTAACCCAGAGATTAGGTTGCTTTAACCCAGCGAATGGGTTGCTTTAATGCAGCGAATGGGTTGTTTTAACCCAGCGGCTGGGTTGCTTTAACCCAGAGATTAGGTTGCTTTAACCCAGTGAATGGGTTGCTTTGACCCAGAGATTAGGTTGCTTTAACCCAGCGGTTGGGTTGCTTTAACCCAGAGATTAGGTTGCTTTAACCCAGCGAATGGGTTGCTTTAATGCAGCGAATGGGTTGTTTTAACCCAGCGGCTGGGTTGCTTTAACCCAGAGATTAGGTTGCTTTAACCCAGCGGTTGGGTTGTTTTAGCCCAGTGGTTGGGTTGCTTTAACCCAGAGATTAGGTTGCTTTAACCCAGTGAATGGGTTGCTTTGACCCAGAGATTAGGTTGCTTTAACCCAGCGAATGGGTTGCTTTAACCCAGAGATTAGGTTGCTTTAACTCAGCGAATGGGTTGTTTTAACCCAGCGGTTGGCTTGTTTTAGCCCAGTGAATGGGTTGTTTTAACCCAGCGGTTGGCTTGTTTTAGCCCAGTGAATGGGTTGTTTTAACCCAGCGGTTGGGTTGTTTTAGCCCAGTGGTTGGGTTGCTTTAATCCAGAGATTATGTTGCTTTAACCCAGCGAATGGGTTGCTTTAATGCAGCGAATGGGTTGTTTTAACCCAGCGGCTGGGTTGCTTTAGCCCAGTGGTTGGGTTGCTTTAACCCAGAGATTAGGTTGCTTTAACCCAGTGAATGGGTTGCTTTGACCCAGAGATTAGGTTGTTTTAACCCAGCGAATGGGTTGCTTTAACCCAGAGATTAGGTTGCTTTAACCCAGTGAATGGGTTGCTTTGACCCAGAGATTAGGTTGCTTTAATTCAGTGAATGGGTTGTTTTAACCCAGCGGTTGGCTTGTTTTAGCCCAGTGAATGGGTTGTTTTAACCCAGCGGTTGGGTTGTTTTAGCCCAGTGGTTGGGTTGCTTTAATCCAGAGATTAGGTTGCTTTAACCCAGCGAATGGGTTGCTTTAATGCAGCGAATGGGTTGTTTTAACCCAGCGGCTGGGTTGCTTTAACCCAGAGATTAGGTTGCTTTAACCCAGTGAATGGGTTGCTTTGACCCAGAGATTAGGTTGCTTTAACCCAGCGGTTGGGTTGCTTTAACCCAGAGATTAGGTTGCTTTAACCCAGCGAATGGGTTGCTTTAATGCAGCGAATGGGTTGTTTTAACCCAGCGGCTTGGTTGCTTTAACCCAGAGATTAGGTTGCTTTAACCCAGCGGTTGGGTTGTTTTAGCCCAGTGGTTGGGTTGCTTTAACCCAGAGATTAGGTTGCTTTAACCCAGCGAATGGGTTGCTTTAACCCAGAGATTAGGTTGCTTTAACTCAGCGAATGGGTTGTTTTAACCCAGCGGTTGGCTTGTTTTAGCCCAGTGAATGGGTTGTTTTAACCCAGCGGTTGGGTTGTTTTAGCCCAGTGGTTGGGTTGCTTTAATCCAGAGATTAGGTTGCTTTAACCCAGCGAATGGGTTGCTTTAATGCAGCGAATGGGTTGTTTTAACGCAGCGGCTGGGTTGCTTTAACCCAGAGATTAGGTTGCTTTAACCCAGTGAATGGGTTGTTTTAACCCAGCGGTTGGGTTGTTTTAGCCCAGTGGTTGGGTTGCTTTAACCCAGAGATTAGGTTGCTTTAACCCAGTGAATGGGTTGCTTTGACCCAGAGATTAGGTTGTTTTAACCCAGCGAATGGGTTGCTTTAACCCAGTGAATGGGTTGTTTTAACCCAGCGGTTGGGTTGTTTTAGCCCAGTGGTTGGGTTGCTTTAACCCAGAGATTAGGTTGCTTTAACCCAGTGAATGGGTTGCTTTGACCCAGAGATTAGGTTGCTTTAACTCAGTGAATGGGTTGTTTTAACCCAGCGGTTGGCTTGTTTTAGCCCAGTGGTTGGGTTGCTTTAACCCAGCAAATGGGTTGTTTAACCCAGCAGCTGGGTTGCTTTAACCCAGAGATTAGGTTGCTTTAACCCAGCGGATGGGTTGCTTTAAAGCAGAGATTAGGTTGTTTTAACCCAGCGAATGGGTTGCTTTAACCCAGTGAATGGGTTGTTTTAACCCAGAGATTAGGTTGCTTTAACCCAGTGAATGGGTTGCTTTAACCCAGCGAATGGGTTGTTTAACCCAGTAGTTGGGTTGCTTTAACCCAGTGGTTAGGTTGTTTTAACCAAGCGATTGGGTCGTTTTTAACCCAAACAACCCAACCAATGGGTTAAACAAAACAATTCGCTGTTGGGTTATTTTAACCCACCGATTGAGTTAAATGTTTGATCAACCTGTTGGGTAGTTTTATTTAACTCAACCATTGTTTAAAAATTACTGTATTTCTTGCTTAAAATGAACCCAAAATAGGTTGTAAATATGTGTTTTAATCACAGATCTACATACACATTTTCCTTCAGTAATTTGACATATTTCACATTGATATTTAACTAGTGAAAATGCAGCAAAGCTGATCCACATGTGACATGCCATTCTGAATGAGTTTGCTGTAATGACGCCCCATTCATCTCAGGAGGTCAGAAGGTCGCTGTAATGATACTGGTGGCCATGTCATTTTATTCTGACAAGAAATCATTTTACTTGATGGTAGAAATTGAATATTCTTCAGGGAAAATTGTTTGTACATGAACTGCTGCAGCGCATAATACATCATATCATGAATGATTTTCAATGCATGAATCAGACTTTCTGACATGGTTTTCCATGCCTATATATCAGTATCTACATCATATATACTGTATATATATGAAAAGGTTTACATTTCTTTTTACATTCTATTTTTATGTGTGAATGGAATTCATTCTTTTTCTGACTCCACTGGCAGATATTTGTTTTAAGCAGAAACTCATTTTTCAGTAAACAACAGTTAATATCTTTCGTAATTTTGCTTCTCCAGTAAATGTATCTTGATTTAAGAATGTTTAGATATTTGTTCTGGAAAACGAGACAAAAATACTGAGGAAGAACATCATTTTTTTTTTTTTTTTTTTTTGCAGTGAACTGATTAAGTGCAAGTTGAAGGAACAGAATGTGATTTCTCTCCTTCATTTACAGGCCCTGCATGTACTTTTCTGAATAACAATATGCCTCGTCCCTTATTATCTTCTCCCAGGCCATCCACAGTGTTGAATTAAAGTGTGCTTTGAAAAAGAAACATTTGCGAAAGCTTTGAAAAGTCTAGACAATTCCCACTCTTTTTTCCTGCCGCCATCAGCCATTTGAACAGAAAGAGAAAGACAGTGCTGGGTTTGAACCACAGAGCCAACAGGCCAAAACCCTTTGTTCCCTGAACCACCTGCCGGGTCACATGACCTGCGTCCTCTCTCACACTCAGTGTCCAGTTCATGACTTCAATCGCTGTGTGTGCTTTATTAAATTCTGTGACCTTTACAGCTCTAATGGTTATTCAGATACACACAACCATCAGTCATAAACTAATAAAACACCCTTGAGGAAAAGAAGTGTGCTTGTGTACGTGTGCTCATAGTGAACTTCAAATCTTACAAGTATATTCTTAAAAGAATGTACTTGCAAATAATATACTATCAATGAAATAAAGTCACTTAAAGAGAGTAGACTTTCATGACACTTCAGTACACTTTTAAAAAGTCCAAAATTGTCAAATTAATAGTTTTACTTTATTATATTTAGTATTTTAAATCATCTAATAGATAGATATATAGCTAGCTAGATAGATATAAAACAACAACAACAACAATAATTATTATTATTATTTTTTATTATATTTGTATAGATATATAAACATAACTGTTTTGGGAAGAGAAATACAGATATAAATGTAGTACATATGACTATTATACTGTATATATTTATAATGTCATATTTATTATTTTCTATCTACATTTATTTGCATTAAAACAGTGACTTTCTGTATCATTGTTTTAGGTTAGAGAAAAATCATTTAAAACATTTTCTTACAGTGCACTTCTTTTTCACAAGGGAAAGACTCTATAATATTGTTTATAGAGGTCAAACAGGTAACACTAGAAGGCTGCTTTGACATATGCACGCTATATCTGTGGCAAACATTTGACATGAAGCCAAGTGATTGGTTAATCATAAAGCCATTTGCTGGATCAGTAACCATACAGAAGCAAGCGTTTCTCAGGCATCTGCTCCTTGTGTTGTGTTGAGGTTCAGGCCTGCAGCGTCAGCTGTGCTCATCCAGTGCTGCTGTCTGTCAGACACCAGATACCAGAACGACAGAACACATTCAAACCCAGATCCGCTTTCATCCCTTCTCTCACATGTCCTGAACGCAATTAGCTCCGCTGTACGACTCTTTGTTAAGCGTAGTTCGGTTGCCTCGGGTTAACACGCAAACCGCAGGTTACAGCCGGCAAAACATTCAAGCAGCGATATGCAGATTTGCGTATTTTCTGAAGTAAACAGAAGCTCTAAATGAGCAGCCCAAAGCTAATTTGTCTCTCTTCTTGTGCCAAGTCACACATTTTCAAATCCACAGTTAATTTGTTGAACAGCAGACTGCGATGAATCTGCCTGTTGACACAAAACACACACGCCGGGCTGGACGGGAAACCAAACATGTGTGTTTCTAGACATCTGGTGAACTGGAGAGGCAGGTTGGAGCTTTGGGGGATTGTGATCATTTTTCTCTTTCACGGTTTCCTCCCTCTGGTCTTGTGCCACACACTTTCACAAAGCGATCGCTAGTAGGATTTTCTTAAGCCAATTGGTGAATCGAACCACGGGAGGCTCAAGTGCAAAAGGGAAATGAAACAGCTGCTCAAGATATCGGTGTTTCCTCTACACGTTTAGCTGAGTCACAGTCACATCAGAACGCTCTCAGAAATTATTGATATAGAGTTTCAGTACGCCGTATGGGTGGGAGACATTATTTATTATTTCTCAGCCGACGCTCTCAAGGTTATAAAGCAGGAGAGCACTTCTTCTTGGTTGGTGAAATGTTCATGATACGTCTTACGTAAGTGAGCAGAAATACGCCGGGCATTTCAACAACAGCAGGTGCGAGTGAAACTGTACAAAGGTCAGTCAAACGTCAGACTGAGCCACGCGTTTGTCCTCAAACTGCTCTATTAATACCAAAGCTGTCTTATTAGGGTTGGTGGATGCACTTTGTGTTTCCTTCTGTTTTCATTTCCAAATGATTATCTGAACTGTACATCAATGATTAGTGAAGAAAATCAGTTTTCATTGCAGCAAAAGGAAAGTGCAACGCAGTGTCCAAACCAGGCGTGACACAACAAACGCACCTAAACATACGATTCACTCTGGGTCGTTTTTGTGTTACCCAGATCCTGGGTCAGATGTAACAACCCAGTGTTTGGGTCGTTTTTGTGTTACCCAGATCCTGGGTCAGACGTAACAACCCGGCGTTTGGGTAGTTTTTGTGTTACCCAGATCCTGGGTCAGACGAAACAACCCAGTGTTTGGGTCGTTTTCGTGTTACCCAGATCCTGGGTCAGACGTAACAACCCGGCATTTGGGTCGTTTTTATGTTACCCAGATCCTGGGTCAGACGAAACAACCCAGTGTTTGGGTCGTTTTCGTGTTACCCAGATCCTGGGTCAGACGTAACACCCTGACATTTGGGTCGTTTTTATGTTACCCAGATCCTGGGTCAGACGTAACACCCTGACATTTGGGTCGTTTTTATGTTACCCAGATCCTAGGTAAGACGTAACAACCCGGCGTCTGGGCCGTTTTTGTGTTACCCAGATCCTGGGTCAGACGTAACAACCTGACGTTTGGGTCATTTTTGTGTTACCCAGATCCTGGGTCAGACGTAACACCCTGACATTTGGGTCGTTTTTATGTTACCCAGATCCTAGGTAAGATGTAACAACCCGGCGTCTGGGCCGTTTTTGTGTTACCCAGATCCTGGGTCAGACGTAACAACCTGACATTTGGGTCATTTTTGTGTTACCCAGATCCTGGGTCAGACGTAACACCCTGACATTTGGGTCGTTTTTATGTTACCCAGATCCTGGGTCAGACGTAACACCCTGACATTTGGGTCGTTTTTATGTTACCCAGATCCTAGGTAAGCCGTAACAACCCGGCGTCTGGGCCGTTTTTGTGTTACCCAGATCCTGGGTCAGACGTAACAACCTGACGTTTGGGTCGTTTTTATGTTACCCAGATCCTGGGTCAGACGTAACAACCCGGCATTTGGGTCGTTTTTGTGTTACCCAGATCCTGGGTCAGACGTAACACCCTGACATTTGGGTCGTTTTTATGTTACCCAGATCCTAGGTAAGACGTAACAACCCGGCGTTTGGGTCATTTTTGTTTTACCCAAATCCTGGGTCAGACGTAACAAACCGACGTCGGGGTTGTTTTTGTGTTACCCAGATCCTGGGTCAGCATAATAACCCAGTGTTTGGGTCGTTTTTGTGTTACCCAGATCCTGGGTCAGACGTAACAACCCGGCGTCTGGGCCGTTTTTGTGTTACCCAGATCCTGGGTCAGACGTAACAACCTGACGTTTGGGTCGTTTTTATGTTACCCAGATCCTAGGTAAGACGTAACAACCCGGCGTTTGGGTCATTTTTGTTTTACCCAAATCCTGGGTCAGACGTAACAAACCGACGTCGGGGTTGTTTTTGTGTTACCCAGATCCTGGGTCAGCATAATAACCCAGTGTTTGGGTCGTTTTTGTGTTACCCAGATCCTGGGTCAGACGTAACAAACTGACGTCGGGGTTGTTTTTGTGTTACCCAGATCCTGGGTCAGCATAATAACCCAGTGTTTGGGTCATTTTTGTCTTACCCAAATCCTGGGTCAGACGTAACAACCCGGCGTCTGGGCCGTTTTTGTGTTACCCAGATCCTGGGTCAGACGTAGCAACCTGACGTTTGGGTCATTTTTGTGTTACCCAGATCCTGGGTCAGACGTAACAAACCGACGTCGGGGTTGTTTTTGTGTTACCCAGATCCTGGGTCAGCATAATAACCCAGTGTTTGGGTCGTTTTTGTGTTACCCAGATCCTGGGTCAGACGTAACAACCCGGCGTTTGGGTCGTTTTCGTGTTACCCAGATCCTGGGTCAGACGTAACCCGGAGTTTGGGTCATTTTTGTGTTACCCAGATCCTGGGTCAGCATAATAACCCAGTGTTTCGGTCGTTTTTGTGTTACCCAGATCCTGGGTCAGACGTAACAACCAGACGTTTGGGTCGTTTTTGTGTTACCCAGATCCTGGGTCAGACGTAACAACCCGGCGTTTGGGTCGTTTTCGTGTTACCCAGATCCTGGGTCAGACGTAACCCGGAGTTTGGGTCATTTTTGTGTTACCCAGATCCTGGGTCAAGCATAATAACCCAGTGTTTGGGTCGTTTTTGTGTTACCCTGATCCTGGGTCAGACGTAACAACCCAAAATCATATTTCAATTACAAAATGTTGCGATATGTACAACAACCAACAAAATAAAACGTTGCCAGATTTACGTTCAGAACGCCCTTTAAGTGCCACTCACTGCGCATTTCACTGTGAAGTGTTGCGAAATGTACAAGAAGAAACGTAATATCATTATGTCACCACAGGCACGTTTTTACATTAAGCCTGAGCAACCAACATATACGGAAGAAACAGCTTTGCTTTATTTTACAATATTTTATTGCATCATTTAGGTATTTTTGTAAGTAAAAACACAACTTTGTCATGGCACTCAACTGCCATCGTAAATCATAAAATAAAGTTATGAAATACTTACTGAATTTGATGAAGTATGTGCAACTGTTTAGTATAAATAAATTTGACCTTTGACCCTTATGTTCTTTGACCTATGACATACAACCAGTGCAGTTTAACCACAAGTAACCTTCCATCAATGTACAGCAAATCAAAGGATTTTACACTGCAAAAAATGAAAGTATTTTTGTCTTGTTTGCCTGTACAAATATCCTTAAATCAAGATACATTTACAGAAAAATAAAACTTGTTTTTCCTTTGAATTAAGTTTATTTTTCTAACCCCACTGGCAGATAAGAATAAACTTTAAACTCACTTCATTTTGATCATTTTTTTCAGAAAACAAACCTTACTGTTATTTATGGTTTTGCTTCTCCAGTAAATGTATCTTGATTTATGAATGTTTGAAGATGTTTGTGACTGGAAAACAAGACAGAAATACTGAGGAAGAAAGAATAAAAAGCTTAAAATATTAGGCGTGTAGAACAAACCATAACTAGAATATCTCTTAAAAGACATTCTGCAATATAAGCACTATACCTAGAAAAAAGAAAGTCCCTGTGCTATTAAAAGTGCTGAAGATTTCCCTCTGACTCCTGGAGTTTCACAGCAGCTTCAGCGATCAGTCGAGCTCAGCAGATATGAGCATTACGTCCAATCAGGAGTTCCAGCCCTGACTCTCTTGCACAAGAGTGCTGCTGACGGATTAAGTGTCGTCACGAGTTCACATACTTGGAGAGAAATGGAAATGCGGACAGGGTTTCCTAAAGGATCTGGGATTGGCGAGATTCAGAGGTGACAGAGCCGTGGAGAGACGCAGCTGTGCGCTGTAAACGAGATCCGGCGCTCTCCTGGCATTACAGCACATGTCAATATGAGCATGTGATATGAACGTTTAAAAATATACCTGTCACAAATGTCATGTACTATTTATGTCTCTAAATATACGTGAGAATAAATCATGCCTGGAGCATTTAACTACTTATGGTTCTCCAAATGGAATATTTTAGAAATAGAAAGTGTTTGCTAAAAGCAAATCAGACTGTAAAAAATTAAATAATACTGATATATATTAAAAAAAAAATTAAACCCAGACTTATTGGAAAAACAACATTTCTGTGAAATTATACTGTATATATACACATTCTCATATTAAGCAAGCGTGTGTGATATCTAAAGAAACTATCTAAGGCCATTTTCTGAAGACTGCTGAACAGAATGACACAGTTTGAGAAACACTGGAGTGATCAAATATTCTCTTGGAGTTCTCTGAATCTAGGACAGCTGTCCATCTTATAACCCAGAAAACTATGAGTTCTAATAAAAAAACATTGGCTTTGACGAGTGACATTCTGATTGTTAGTCCAGTCGAGTCTCATGTACTGGCCTGTCAATGCCTTCTCAGAGACGGTTTGATGTGGTTGTGAATGTGTGATGTACAATTCTGCTCGTACAGACTAAAGTGAATTATGATGACTTCCAAATCACTTCGGCATGTGCAATATAAGCAAATATAGGTTTTTTTTTATCCCCACGAGTTGCTTTCTTTTTCCTTGAAGTAGGCTTTTATTATGTACTATGTTGAAGATTACATTATTAGTGGTTCAGGCACATAGAGCTGAATGCTGATCCTTTCCACGGATCAGCATTCTCCTCTAAAGGTGATCGGGCAGGCCAAACCGTAAGTCATAGAGACTTGAAACTTTGAGGGCTGGTAGCGCTCACACCGTATACAACTTCACCAATGGTCGTCCCAATTGGCCTAACAGGGGCGCTACAGTAGTGAAAAGTACAAAAGTAATCACTCATAACTCCTAAACCGGTGTCCAAAAAGTGTCTTATATCATCCTTGGCTCAAGACGAACAAAACACACATCTCGGATTTGAACGTCGCTCTGGCGAAATTTTCGGGTATTTTGGATTTTTTTTGAAAAGCCTTCTTTTGCGAACTAGTCGTTTTTCCACCTGATCAGAACCAAACCAGTGCAGAAAGATTATCTGGAGTCTGAGTTTAAATCAAAAAATGGTTGAAATTTCGATTCACGGTTGCGAAGTGGGCGGGGTTACTTTTACTAAAATAGCTATAACTCTTGAACGGAATGAGATATTTTCACCAAACTTGGTGCACATGTGTATGAGATCAATCTGAGGTCACAGTTAAAAAATTCTGGAGTTTGGCCACTTGGCGGCACTATAACAGGAAAAAAACTTGGAAAAATGGCTATAACCATGCAACCATTAGTTTGATTGACTTGACAATGGGTATGCAGTGTCTTTGTCCAAGTTACCATTATTGTGTTTGACGACATTCACATATTTTGGAAAACATGGCTGCCATTGGCCAATGAAGTTTCAGCACCTATTGGACAAGGCCAATCAGAACGAATCTCTGTGGGCATGTCCGACTCATGATCCTAGAGGTCTGTGAGAAATTTGAAAGAATCGGTCACCAGGGGGCGATATCATGTTTATACACACAGTTGTATCTCATGTGATGTTTTGCATATACACACAATATTCATATTATTGGATAGATCTCCTCATTCTGAACAACTTTGCCCCACTGCTGTCAATCAAATCGTTCATTAAATATTTGAGATTATTTAAAAAAACTACTTTTGTGAACTAGTCCTAGATTCTTCGCTCAACTTCAATAAAACCACTGCAGTAGAATCCTCTGGACTCTCTAGATCAATAATTATCAAGAAAAAGTGTTAAAGTTTACCCTTTGGATAGCTAAAACAGGATCATTTTGAAAATATGGGCGTGGCCAAGAGTACTCAAAGGCCTATAACTCCAAAACAAAAACTCAGAACTTCATGAAATTTGGTGAGCACGTGCAACATATGATTCTAAACAACCATGCCAACTTTTATGGAGATTGGAGCATATTTGGCACTATAAATGTTAAAAAGATTTAAAAACCATATGTTTCCTTTGGTAAATTGCCTGTATTTGCTGTAAATGGCTGTTTTCATCTATGATCGAGATGGTTACAGGCTTGCTAAATAAAACATAACATCTTTTTATGCATTATCTTGAATGCCTTAAAGTGCTTGAACCCCAAAAATTATGTATTCTTCTCATTATTAATGCATTATGTATTATGTTACAGATCCAAACTGCAAAAATGAGTATAGAGAAAGTACTCTAGCAAGCCAAAAGTTCATCATCTTGAGATTATGATTTATGAGATTAGGACTTGCTGATGTGTCTGATCACTGGCTCTGAGCCTCCTTATGCTTCCAGACAGATGGAGATATTGAACAATGATAGCTGATAGCCGTCACAGTGGAACGCAATTAGCACTTCTCGTGTGGATCTTGATGTGCACCATCTGGATAAACACACTGACCTGTGACACAATTAATTAATAACATTCACTCCTGCCGCTGCAATCAGAAGCTGAAGCCAACAACTGTGTAACATACACAAATTTACAACCACTGAATTTCTGTAAATGCTCTTGGACTGTCAAAACTAAATGTCTGTACAGCAATTTTTTGATCTGTTTGTCTGTCTGAGAGACTGTGTGGCCTTAAAACCTTCAAACTTTCTCAAACGCATGACAACAAAGATAGTCTGATGAAGTAGACTGGTCATTCCTACAGGACTCTCTCTGGTGTCTCCTCCTCCTTCCAAGCAGAGATGCAGGCCAATGCTAATCGTGCAACTTTCTAAGACGTTCTTTGCCACGGTCACCGTCTGCGGCTGACCTCAATCCCTACAGGTCAATGGCTTTGAGCGGGACACATCTATTCTTAGCATCAGCACTCAAAGACAAGCGGTAAGTACAGGAGTTTGTTCTCTGGATCATCTCAGACCTCCATAACTGATCTGAAAACAGGTCAAACAAACAGATCACAGCTCAGTTTAGTGCCACAAGATGACATTAAATGATACGCTTCACCTTAAGACAAGGTTAGTGTCATCGTTCTCTCCCTCGATGAATGTGCTTCATCTCCACGCTTTATTAATCTGAAGCCGCGTTTCAAACGGTTCGTCCCGCTCATGAAAGTTTAATGAGAACGGCAGCTGTACTCTGCATGCCTGAGGTGGCACGAGTCCTTGGACGGCTGTCAGATCCACGGGACACTATTGTTCTCTGAGTGACCAGAGAGAAACCAGCGAGACTGAGAACCAGAATCTACAGCATCTGAAACTTTCTCATAGACGGGTGATGAGCAAGAGGAGGATGGACACAGCTCGTCTTCAAATCTATTATATTATATTATATTATATTATATTATATTATATTATATTATATTATATTATATTATATTATATTATATTATATTATATTATATTATTGTGTCAATCATATTGAAACTGTAACTGGAAATTTTAATATAAATTATTATATTTTATTATATTATATTATATTATATATATATATTATATTATATTATATTATATTATTGTGTCAATCATATTGAAACTGTAACTGGAAATTTTAATATAAATTATTATATTTTATTATATTATATTATATTATATTATATATATATTATATTATATTATATTATATTATATTATATTATATTATATTATATTATATTATTGTGTCAATCATATTGAAACTGTAACTGGAAATTTTAATATAAATTATTATATTATATTATATTATATATATATATTATATTATATTATATTATATTATATTATATTATATTATATTATATTATATTATATTATGAACTGTTTTTTACTGTTATTGAAAACAGTTTTTTAAACTGTTACTGGAATTTATTTATATAAATTAAAAATTATAAAACATATAACATCAAATTATTATATTGCATTATATTATATTATATTATATTATATATTATATTATATTATATATATATATATTATATTATATTATATTATATTATATTATATTATATTATATTATATTATATTATTTAATTATTATATTAATTATATTATATTACACTGACACTGCAACTGTAACTTTTGAATATTAAATACATAATTTAAAATTAATGTCTGTGTGTATGTATATATATATAATTTTTATTTTACATTATTTGCATATAAATTAGATATTTATCCTAATTTAATATTGAATAAGTCAAGTCAGCTTTATTTATATAGCATCTTTTTACAATGCAGACTGTGTCAAAGCGTTACAGGAACATGATTTTGAAGAAAATAGAAGAAAATATCGTCATTGTCCAGCTCAAGTAAGCTCAGTGTTGATTCATATTCCTTGTAAAAATCATTAGTTATTAATTCAGCAGCTCTGGAGAGCAGTGATGTCATCATCCAGCTCAGTTCGGTCCTCATATGATGGTCAGTGCGGTCAGATCAGTAATATTTACAGTTTTGTCCTAAAATGGCCTCCAGCAAACACACTGAATCTACTGCACATTCACAGAAATCACATATTTATGAGCGCAGCATACACACAAACACTGTCCACCTGTCCAATCACTCCACCATATGTCCTTTAATGTTGCCATGGTGACCATCTCCATGTAATCACTCAGCCAGTGTCATGTGATTGGAGCAGCAGTCTGAGGGGTGTGTCGAGGGGTCAAGAGGTCACATCTAGGATCACAACAATAGCTGATGTATTAAAAACCTGAAAGAGCGTTTAGGAGAGCGACCTGATGCAGCGCAAAGATCAAACCATCTGTTTAACTCGTCTGATTCACTGAAATCACCTGATGCTCATTCGCCTCAATCCACTGGTCTTCAAAGGTCTGTCGTTAAAGTCACGAGAACAGAAGCTGAGATCATATGAGCTGCAGAACAGGTGCTCAAATAATTATTAAATATTTCAGATTCTGCACCAGATATGTCATAATCGAAGAATCTGTTGGAGTGTCCAGCAAAGATATGAAAAACAGAATCAGGGCAGCTGAACCTGAGCAGACGTCAATCAAACTGGAACTGGAACTATGATTTTTAAATTTAAATTTTTAAATTATTACACAATATATGCCACTTTGACAGTCTAACTGTAACTTTTTTTAATATAAAATATATATAATATCAAATTAATGTATATATTATATTATATTATATTATATTATATATATATTATATTATATTATATTATATTATATTATATTATATTATATTATTTATATTATATTATATTTTATATTATTTTATATTATATTACATTAGTATATTATGAACTGTTTTGATATAAATTGAAAATTATAAAATATAACATCAAATTAATTTATTATATTATATTATATTATATTATATTATATTATATTATATTATATTATATTATATATTATATTATATTATATTATATTATGAACTCTAACTGGAATTTTTTATATAAATTTTAAATTATTATAAAATAAATTACAACAAATTAATTTATTATATTATATTATGAACTGTAATTTGGATTTGTTTAAATACATTTTAAATTATTATAATACAATATATATATATATATATATATATATATATATATATATATATATATATATATATATATATATATATATATATATATATATACCATCAAATTAATTTATTATATAACATTATGAACTGTAATTGGATTATATAACATCAAATTATTATATTATATTATATTATATTATATTATATTATATTATATTATATTATATTATATTATATTATGAACTGTAACCTGATTTTTAAATACATTTTTTTTTTTTGAACATGTAAATAAAATAAAAATATATATATATACAGACATGCATACATATATAAAATTAAATTAAAATAGCAGCTGAATTTGACTCATATACTTCTCAGCACAATCTTCCAAAATTATTATAGAAATTCCCATGTTCAAAAAGGAGTAGGAAGAAGTTCATAACAAACTTTTCAAGTCCTACCCCATTTCTCTATTTTTATCCTTTAGTTAAATACAAAACAATTTGATGCTTCTCTTATACCTACCTTATATTCACATAAACCCATGCATTCACATAGATACAGATGCATACATACATGCCTACACACACATTCCCTTTTTTTTCTTTTTTCTTCTTCTTCATTTCCATCTATCTATAGCAAATCAAGTAATAACACCTCCATACTAGACTTAACATATAAACCAATGAACCTGTATACACTACTATCACCTCGAGTCCTTTTCATATTCATTTAATATATTCAGTTTAAATAATCTTTTAAATTATTATAATACAATATACATTATAATAATATACATATACCATCAAATTAATTTATTATATTACATTATGAACTGTATTTGGATTACATAACCTCAAATTATAATATAATATAATATAATATAAAGTGAATATGAGGAACTGAGCTCATATGAGCTGCAGAACAGGTGCTGAAATGATTATTAAATATTTGGCATTGTCCTAACATCAAGAATCTGTTGGAGTGTCCAGCAAAGATCTGGAAAACTCCTTTAGAGGAGACAGAATCAGGGCAGCTGAACCTGAGCAGGGAAGATCTCATTACCTCACAAATGAACTACGACACACAGAACATGGCTTGTGCGCTCAGCAGAATCAAACGTCAAACACGCTTCAACCAGACAAACTGTTTATTTCTGGCCCGGCCGCATGCCAGCCAATCAGAAGTCACGCTGTGAGGGAGACGTTCAGAGAAGCTCTGGTCAGACGTCAAACACACAGTCATTTTGTCGTTCGGGTTGTCAACATGCAAATATATGCGTCTGTCCTGTTTATACTGGACCCATATTTGGGGGTCACTGCATAATCCACAATATTAAACAAACACTAACCGAGAGACGTCTTGTAAAACAACCTAAATCAAACAGGTGACATATTACTGTAGGCCCTGTAAAATAGTTTCAAACTGGATCTGGATCTTTTTAAGCTTAATTGAACTGCAAATCGCTCACGTATCAAGCGAGAGTTTGTCTGATTATATGTAGCGTAATCTTATTACATAATACGTGCTTTTTCATTTACACCTTCATGGACAGAATCCATCCGTGTGGCTTGAGTGATCCGATCATGTTAAAGGGTAAAGGAAAGACATTTTAAAAGGTTCACTGGGTTCAATATTGCTTCAACTTTCATTATATGCACCAAAACAGTCGAATCATCCTTCAAAACATCTTCTTTTGTGTTCTGCAGAAAGAAAGTCACACAGGTTTGAGTGAATAAATGATGAGAGAATGATCATTTTTGGGTGAACGATCCCTTTAATGCCATACTCACTGCTGAAGTGTTTAGATTATGGTGTATGGTTCAGTCTAGCCCTCATTCATGTCGCTGCAGAAATCATTTGCGGTGAGCGTTTCTTACCGCACAAACCATCAGAGACCTTGAAGACTAAAGAAATCAGATATTGACATTAGATGTCAGCTCAAATTTAGCCAGTGCATGTGCACCATTTTAAGTGAAAGGGCTCCTTTTTCACAATTATGTGTGTTTATCCAGGAGATATTGTATTTCACTCACCAAGCAAGACTGAACTGCTGGCAAACTAAAGCCAACATCAACAGCATCCATTTTCAGAGAAGATCCTGCATCAGGACAGGTCAGCAGTAGTGTCAAACACTCTCACACTCACATTTAATGCAACTTACACCGTCCACACCAGACGCGATGCCACTCTGAGACGCGATAAAGCCAATCAAAAATCACAGCCAATCAGGAGAGCGTGTGGGCGGGCTCTCTCGGCAAGTTCCCACCTACATAATCAAATTCATGAATATTACACCATTTTAACATTATTAAAAATACAAACTGAGTTACTGAAACAATCTTTGTCACTGTAAAGAGTATTACACTCTAGCTACTCAATAAAACTGTGGTAACAGATTACAAGCAATGTGATTAATTAAATTCAACATATAAGAATTGAGTTAGAATTCATCAAATTAATTCCTTAAAAGTCAACCATTTAAAATGTGTAAAATTTGCAAACACCATTACAAAAACCACAAACTGACATAAAAGGTAAAGAGAAACACTGATCACCGTAATGGCGATCAAACATCTTCAATAAAATCAACATCAACATCTAAAACTCTGTTCATTCTTGTGTTTCTCTTTCCTTCAGTGATTCTGCTTGTTATCATCAGGTGTCTTCAATGTTGGCAAAAAAATAATAATAAAGAGCTCTTAATTCATCTTTGACGTCTGTCTGTTATTCAGAAATTTTGTTTAAACTTTACTTAAATTTTACTCGTTTTAAATGGTTGACATTTAAGGAATTAATTTGATTAATTCTAACTCAGTTCTATTTGTTGAATTTAATTAATAATATTCCTTGTAAAAATTTGAGTAGTAGATAATAGCATATTACTTTTTACAGTGTACACTTGTCTGTTCACAGTGAGTTTGAACGTTCTTGTTTCCTTTTATTTATTTTGAAGATCTGAGGTGAATCGTCCATTGTTGTTTACGGCTATAAAAGACACACAAAATGATATTCAAACTCACATTCGACGCTTTTAACATTAAATAAAGCACATAAACATATACTTTGTGTTGCGATGTCGCAGAAAAATAGAAACCGTTTCTAAAATAGAATAGTTAGGACAAAAAACTCTGATTAACACGGAAAAGAGAATTATTATTGCATGTCGTGGAGTCATGCAGTATCTGGTTAGGACACGGTTTCAGGTTCATGGGAAAAACATGCCTGTGGCAAAATTACGTTGCTTCTTGCACGTTTCGTGACAGTGAAATATCCAGTGAGTGGCGCTAAAAGCATGTTCGGTTTCATCCGAAACAGATGAACATGAATCTGGCGATGTTTTATTTTGTTGGTTGTTGTATTTATCGCAATAGTTTGGAATTGAAATATTATTTGCACTAAAGATTAATCGCTTTTTTCCCCAAAAGCATCGTTAGACAACTAACATTAGACGTTCCGTTGTTACGAACACAGTTCAGGGATTTGGTGTTTCCCGAAACCATCGTTCAAACGAACATTCGCAAACTGCATCACAAACTTGAATTGGGCTACTTTTACACTGTTGCCACGGGTTGTTTCATGCCCGCGAGTTGAATTGACCCAAAATAACGTGATATTTAGCCCCTGGAATGCGATTTTACCAGGGGAGCCCTGCCAAAAATGCTAATTTTACCCCCCATAAAGCGATTTTTACTGTGGGACCCCCCTGAAATGTGATAGTTTTGGGCTAATTTTGAGGAGCAATTGAGCAGGTTTTGTTGTGAAAACCTGGCAACCCTGTCTCTGACCCAGTTTGTTCGCTGGCTTCCATGGCTGCAGTTTGCTGCATGTGTTTCCACCGACTGGCAACCCGGGGTGGTGAAGTACTATTGGGTAAATTGGCAACGTGTGGTCTTGCACAGACCGAAACAAAATCAGAAATTCCGACTCGGAACGCAAATTTCAAAGTAAAATAACTGGCTGTAGCAATGGTTTTCAGAGAAATTAATGTTTAATAAAGATTAACATGTTATGGTATTTTTATGCTTTAGTATAGTCAAAAACTCACATAGAGCACCTTTAAAGTGTTTTTGAAGAGTGTGCATGTGCATTTGTGCTCTGGTATGTAAGAACGAACCTATGATTAAATCTGGAAATGAAGCAAAATAACTGAGAAAATGCAGCAAGTTGCATCGTTGTACGGGGAACGCACGGGTGTTTTTAACCCAGCGATTGAGGTGTTTTTAACCCGGCGATTGGGGTGTTTTTAACCCGGCGATTGGGGTGTTTTTAACCCGGCGATTGGGGTGTTTTTAACCCGGCGATTGGGTTGTTTTTAACCCGGCGATTGGGTTGTTTTAACCCTGCGATTGGGTTGTTTTAACCCTGCGATTGGGGTGTTTTAACCCGGCGATTGGGTTGTTTTTAACCCGGCGATTGGGTTGTTTTTAACCCGGCGATTGGGGTGTTTTAACCCGGCGATTGGGGTGTTTTAACCCGGCGATTGGGTTGTTTTTAACCCGGCGATTGGGTTGTTTTAACCCGGCGATTGGGGTGTTTTTAACCCGGCGATTGGGTTGTTTTTAACCCGGCGATTGGGTTGTTTTTAACCCGGCGATTGGGGTGTTTTTAACCCGGCGATTGGGTTGTTTTTAACCCGGCGATTGGGTTGTTTTAACCCGGCGATTGGGTTGTTTTTAACCCGGCGATTGGGGTGTTTTTAACCCGGCGATTGGGGTGTTTTTAACCCGGCGACTGGGGTGTTTTTAACCCGGCGATTGGGTTGTTTTTAACCCGGCGATTGGGGTGTTTTAACCCTGCGATTGGGTTGTTTTAACCCTGCGATTGGGGTGTTTTAACCCGGCGATTGGGTTGTTTTTAACCCGGCGATTGGGGTGTTTTTAACCCGGCGATTGGGGTGTTTTAACCCGGCGATTGGGTTGTTTTTAACCCGGCGATTGGGTTGTTTTAACCCGGCGATTGGGGTGTTTTTAACCCGGCGATTGGGGTGTTTTAACCCGGCGATTGGGTTGTTTTTAACCCGGCGATTGGGTTGTTTTTAACCCGGCGATTGGGGTGTTTTTAACCCGGCGATTGGGGTGTTTTTAACCCGGCGATTGGGGTGTTTTAACCCGGCGATTGGGTTGTTTTTAACCCGGCGATTGGGTTGTTTTAACCCGGCGATTGGGGTGTTTTTAACCCGGCGATTGGGTTGTTTTTAACCCGGCGATTGGGTTGTTTTTAACCCGGCGATTGGGGTGTTTTTAACCCGGCGATTGGGTTGTTTTTAACCCGGCGATTGGGGTGTTTTAACCCTGCGATTGGGTTGTTTTTAACCCTGCGATTGGGGTGTTTTAACCCGGCGATTGGGTTGTTTTTAACCCGGCGATTGGGGTGTTTTTAACCCGGCGATTGGGTTGTTTTTAACCCGGCGATTGGGTTGTTTTTAACCCGGCGATTGGGGTGTTTTTAACCCGGCGATTGGGTTGTTTTTAACCCGGCGATTGGGGTGTTTTAACCCTGCGATTGGGTTGTTTTTAACCCTGCGATTGGGGTGTTTTAACCCGGCGATTGGGTTGTTTTTAACCCGGCGATTGGGGTGTTTTAACCCGGCGATTGGGGTGTTTTTAACCCGGCGATTGGGGTGTTTTAACCCGGCGATTGGGTTGTTTTTAACCCGGCGATTGGGGTGTTTTTAACCCGGCGATTGGGGTGTTTTTAACCCGGCGATTGGGGTGTTTTTAACCCTGCGATTGGGGTGTTTTAACCCGGCGATTGGGGTGTTTTAACCCGGCGATTGGGGTGTTTTTAACCCGGCGATTGGGGTGTTTTAACCCGGCGATTGGGTTGTTTTTAACCCGGCGATTGGGTTGTTTTAACCCGGCGATTGGGGTGTTTTTAACCCGGCGATTGGGGTGTTTTAACCCGGCGATTGGGTTGTTTTTAACCCGGCGATTGGGTTGTTTTTAACCCGGCGATTGGGTTGTTTTTAACCCGGCGATTGGGGTGTTTTTAACCCGGCGATTGGGGTGTTTTAACCCGGCGATTGGGTTGTTTTTAACCCGGCGATTGGGTTGTTTTAACCCGGCGATTGGGTGTTTTTAACCCGGCGATTGGGTTGTTTTTAACCCGGCGATTGGGTTGTTTTTAACCCGGCGATTGGGGTGTTTTTAACCCGGCGATTGGGTTGTTTTTAACCCGGCGATTGGGTTGTTTTTAACCCGGCGATTGGGGTGTTTTTAACCCGGCGATTGGGGTGTTTTAACCCGGCGATTGGGTTGTTTTTAACCCGGCGATTGGGTTGTTTTAACCCGGCGATTGGGGTGTTTTTAACCCGGCGATTGGGTTGTTTTTAACCCGGCGATTGGGTTGTTTTTAACCCGGCGATTGGGGTGTTTTTAACCCGGCGATTGGGTTGTTTTTAACCCGGCGATTGGGTTGTTTTTAACCCGGCGATTGGGGTGTTTTTAACCCGGCGATTGGGTTGTTTTTAACCCGGCGATTGGGTTGTTTTTAACCCGGCGATTGGGTTGTTTTTAACCCGGCGATTGGGTTGTTTTAACCCGGCGATTGGGTTGTTTTAACCCGGTGATTGGGGTGTTTTTAACCCGGCGATTGGGTTGTTTTTAACCCGGCGATTGGGGTGTTTTAACCCGGCGATTGGGTTGTTTTTAACCCGGCGATTGGGTTGTTTTTAACCTGGCTAGACTTGCATCGTTGTACGGGAACACACCCCTGACTGACAGTGTTAACAAAAGCAAACCTGAGATTAAAACACACTTTCTGAAGCAAACATGTCATTCAGCTGCTTCAAGAGCAGTGCTGTATCAGGTGAGCTGCAGAGCAAGTTTATTACATCAGAAAAGACTCACATATGGAGCTGATTATGTGATGCAAACATCAACATTTGCTAGTTTATAAAGCATGCACTAGGGGAAAAGTGTTTTGAGCTCAAGAAACGGCATGAAAATCAGTCTTTATTAATGAATAATCTGCCCCTCTGTGCGAAAAAGGTATAAAAGTTTTTGGTGTTTTACTGCCTCTAGTGTTCATTTCAGCTGA
This sequence comes from Megalobrama amblycephala, assembly GCF_018812025.1. Taxonomy (NCBI): domain Eukaryota; kingdom Metazoa; phylum Chordata; class Actinopteri; order Cypriniformes; family Xenocyprididae; genus Megalobrama; species Megalobrama amblycephala. The sequence goes on along the minus strand of NC_063063.1, from coordinate 693,685 downwards.
AAACTGCAGTGAATTTTAAGTATAGCTTGATGTTTTTCTGCATGTTTTCTGTGTTTACGGATGGCATCTGGAGGCTGTGGATGATTTTATGACTGTTTTTGGGCTGTGAACTATTGCACTCTTGCACGCACATGTGCTTGGAGGAGAAAATGAGCCCAAATTAAGAAGCCGTATGTGGTTTTACTTTATCGAAAGCTCTGAAAACTATATATTAGCCTTGCCAAAGCCTGCAAATTAATACCCAGCCTCGCCTGGACCAATGCTCGATCAATACTCTCTCCGCAGATGAGTGGATGTGCAGAAGTAACTATGCTGGAGCAGTATGTTTTCAAGGCTGGTTTTCTCATGCAGCCGGTCTCGCCGTGGGAGAAGGAAGCACGCGCAGCTCCAGCATCAAGGTGTTAATTGAGCGAAGCTGCAGGCCGAGACTCCATGTGCATTTGTTTGTGTTTATCATGTCAGCGGCAGATCAGGACCACGAGCACTGACACTGCAGGAGAGAGGAGACATGTACTGCTTATTCTCGCCTAAATTTATTGATTAATTGGTTATTCGATCGAATCACAATTACTTAGACTGTGCACTTTAAATTTTAATCATGTTTTGCTATCCAAAAGAGGAAAATTATATTGTGGTTATATTATATTATAAATAACTATTTTAACATAAATATGATTATTTATCAATAAATCCTTAAAGTAAATCATATGCACCTATTTTTATTATATGGTGTCAATGGTGTCAGAAAAATAAAACTTGTTTTCCCTTTAAATCAAGTTTATTTTTCTGATCCCAATGGCAGATATTTGTTATTTGTTATTCATTTTGGTGCATTATTATTATTTATTTATTTAAAAAACAAGACTAAATTTATATCTGATGTCAATTTTTAAGTAAAATGTCATAAGTGGCTTTGGATAAAAGCATCTGCTACATGCAGAAATATAAATGTATATCTCAAACATATTTTTTTCCTGAGGAATACCAAAGAAGACTCGGTGCAATGAAAGTCAATGGGGTCCAAACCATTTTTTTTTTTGTGCATTCAGAAAGAAAGACAGTCATGCTGGTTTAAAGTAAATGAATGATACAAAACACAGCGTGCTGTTTGTTCTCATAATGGTGTTGTGACCCTTTGGACATCGTTATGTTAATGTGTTGACTCCAGCAATGTATTCACAGCTATTTTTGAGTGTCCAGTGCGGTCCTCGACCCGAGGGTGCAGATGCTGGAGTTAAACTGGCTTCAGGGTCGATGTGACACAGCCAGGCCTGTATGGAGCTTGTTTATGAGTCCGGTCTGCTAACGGCTGTTGACTCACTCAGTGAACTCAGACCATCTCACTCCTGACTCAGAGTCCTCCAGCTGTCAAACTTCGCTCCCACAGCATGGACGAAACGCTGCAGAACTTCTATAACCAACAGGGCAAACAGAGCGACTGCGATTCTGTGGCTAACTTCATACATCTCAGGTGGGACGTCCAGATTTAGGTCAGAGTCTGGATCCAAACAGAGCCTCATCTGACCTCAGACCAGTTCTCACCACTTAAACTAGTGTGAATGTGGTTTGAAAACAACTTTGTGGTGATTCGAACAAACTCAACAGTACTGTAATAATGACTGCACTCTAAAAAATGCTGGATTAAAAAATGACCCAAGTTGGGTTAATATGGACAAACCCGGCGACTGAGTTGTTTATTAACCCAGCGATTGGATTGTTTTAATCCGGCGATTGGGTTGTTTTTAACCCGGCGATTGGGTTGTTTTTAACCCTGCGATTGGGTTGTTTTTAACCCAGCAATTGGGTTGTTTTAACCCGGCGATTGGGCTGTTTTAACCCGGCGATTGGGTTGTTTTAACCCGGCAATTGAGTTGTTTTTAACCCGGCATTTGGGGTGTTTTAACCCTGCGATTGGGTTGTTTTAACCCGGCGATTGGGTTGTTTTTAACCCTGCGATTGGGTTGTTTTTAACCCAGCAATTGGGTTGTTTTAACCCGGCGATTGGGCTGTTTTAACCCGGCGATTGGGTTGTTTTAACCCGGCAATTGAGTTGTTTTTAACCCGGCATTTGGGGTGTTTTAACCCTGCGATTGGGTTGTTTTAACCCGGCGTTTGGGGTGTTTTAACCCTGCGATTGGGTTGTTTTAACCTGGCGATTGGGGTGTTTTAACCCGGCGATTGAGTTGTTTTTAACCGGGCGATTGGGTTGTTTTAACCCTGCGATTGGGGTGTTTTTAACCCGGCGATTGGGGTGTTTTAACCCTGCGATTGGGTTGTTTTAACCCTGCAATTGGGTTGTTTTAACCCTGCGATTGGGTTGTTTTAACCCGGCGATTGGGGTGTTTTAACCCTGCGATTGGGTTGCTTTTAACCCTGCGATTGGGTTGTTTTTAACCCGGCGATTGGGTTGTTTTAACCCTGCAATTGGGTTGTTTTAACCCTGCGATTGGGTTGTTTTAACCCTGCGATTAGGTTGTTTTAACCCTGCGATTGGGGTGTTTTAACCCTGCGATTGGGTTGCTTTTAACCCAGCGATTGGGTTGTTTTAACCCTGCGATTGGGGTGTTTTAACCCTGCGACTGGGTTGTTTTTAACCCGGCTAGACTTTCTATAAACATCCTACGGGAGGTGAACTTTAAAAACAGAAGGCAGAAATACACGCGTGTTATGATCCTTTCCCTATCTGAGAGCAGCATGTGATGCATTACAAACACTATACCGGTCAAAATGTTTGTTAAAGAGTCTCTTCTGCTCACCACAGCTGCATTTATTTAATTAAATATACAGTAAAAATTGTGAAATATTATTAGAATGTAAAACAGCTGTTTTCTATGTGAATATATAGTAAAGTGTAATTTATTCCTGTGATCAAAGCTGAATTTTCAGCATCATTACTCCAGTCTTCAGTGTCACATGATCCTTCAGAAATCATTCTGATATGATGATTTGCTGCTCAAGAAACATTTATGATTATTATCAATGCTGAAAACAGTTCATATTTTCTCGTGTCCATGATTTGGGCTCTTTATGTGAGTCTGACAGCGAGCGGCCGGACCGCACAGTTTCTCTGTGATCCAGCAGGGCAGATGTGAAGGAACTCCAGAGCAGCTCAAACACTGAACATGATCGAAGACGCCTGATGTTAGCTTCAGCAAACAAAATCAACCTCTGAACAATGTCTGCCGTCCAAAATAGAATTCGCTGCTGTCTGCAATATCCTGAAGAGAGATTTGATAACATAAATATTTATAAAGAGCCAAGGAAATGAAAATGAATTTGCATTCTGCTTTATCACATGACGTGCTGCTCTAAAACTGCATCGTGTGAATAAAAACTAGAGGACATGCTGTAAACTACCAAATATTAAATAATGAAAATTATTATTATCATCAGTTACTAGCTACAAATATTCAATAACATTATAAAAGGTGCATGCACATAATAATAATAAAGGGTATATTAAAAATTTACAGGTATACATTTACAATGACATCGTAAAAGGTGTATGCACATAATAATAATAATAAATAATAAATGATAATAATCATTCACAAGTATATTCAAGGTGCATGCACATAATAATAATAAAGGGTATATTAAAAATTTACAGGTATACATTTACAATGACATCGTAAAAGGTGTATGCACATAATAATAATAATAAATAATAAATGATAATAATCATTCACAAGTATATTCAAGGTGTATGCACATAATAATAATATGCAAGTATTTTTTTCATGAACTCACTGAGGAACTACATGGAATATTTTTACTTTTAAATATTAATTTGTCACTGCAGAATATTTTATAATTATTGAAAGCAAAAAGGTGATCAAATTGATGAAGACACATTTTAAAAGACACTGTGACCGACTGAAAGAGCTAAAAATGGACCATTTGTTTATACATTCATACCAATTTCTTGATTTTGATGGGAGGAAAAAAATCCATGAACACACTGAACAATTATGTGCAGAATGACTCTTTACATCTGCAGAAATGAAAGTGATCATACAGATAATTATCCTCAGTCTCTCACGCCGTCAGCTTTAGTTACACATTCACCAGAGTAAAACACCAGAGGAAAGAGTTAACAGACAGGTCTCTTCTGGGATGTTGCGTTATGAAACACATCTTAATCCTAATAATGCAAATATAACCAGTCTCATTCCCAGACAGAAACTGATCTCGTCTCTGAATGATGGGAATCGAATCCAATATAAATCTGCCAAAGCTCAAAGATGGTCAGATCTGAGGCTTTATGTGTTACATTCTGAATTATCCCTGCAGCTGACAGACGAGTCGCTTGATTTCAAAAGAGTTCATTTCTCAAAAAATCACTACAGAAATCTGTTTTCAACACTGATAATAATCATAAATGTTTCTTGAGCATCAAATCATCATATCAGAATGATTTCTGAAGGATCATGTGACACTGAAGACTGGAGTAACGATGCTGAAAATTCAGCTTTGATCACAGGAATAAATTACACTTTACTATATATTCACATAAAAAACAGCTGATTTACATTATAATAATATTTTGTGATTTTTACTGTATTTTTAATCAAATAAATTCATTTTCAATCACAGGAATAAATTACACTTTACTATATAATCACAGAGAAAACAACTGATTTACATTATAATAATATTTTGCGATTTTTACTGTATTTTTAATCAAATAAATTCAGTTTCAATCACAGGAATAAATTACACTTTACTATATAATCACAGAGAAAACAACTGATTTACATTATAATAATATTTTGTGATTTTTACTGTATTTTTAATCAAATAAATTCAGTTTCGATCACAGGAATAAATTACACTTTACTATATATTCACATAGAAAACAGCTGATTTACATTATAATAATATTTTGTGATTTTTACTGTATTTTTAATCAAATAAATTCAGTTTCGATCACAGGAATAAATTACACTTTACTATATATTCACATAGAAAACAGCTGATTTACATTATAATAATATTTTGTGATTTTTACTGTATTTTTAATCAAATAAATTCAGTTTCGATCACAGGAATAAATTACACTTTACTATATATTCACATAGAAAACAACTGATTTACATTGTAGTAATATTTCACAGTTTTTACTGTATTTTTGATCAAATAAATGGGTCAATGATTTGAATTCTTTTCTCCAAATGCCTCAATAACAATAAAATACAAAAAGTTATGACATCCAAACTATGTACTAGATCTTTTATTGAATCCAAAAGGTTTTAATTATATTTTGCAACATATAAAGGTATTTTAAAGATTTTGAAGTGTCCAAAAGCCAATACAGCCATTTCATTTGTGATTAAAATATCTTAAAATGTAATAAATGTATATATTTTTTATTCTGGCATGATTTTATAACATCATATATCAACATAGTGCAAAATGGTGTTAAAATTATGTGTAGAAGTCGTTGCTTTGTTATGAGAAAGAATGAATTTCATTGATGTCATTCGGAGTAACCAATATAAAGGGACCATTTTGGATCAAGTCATGCGGTCAGTATCATGTGACAGGATGTGACATCATTCAGGACCACATGGTCATGAAGCAAAGTAACTAACTCTCTCTTAACTATTTGAATAATTCATGTTTTCACTTGATCATACGCATGTCCCGAAACATCAGGTCATTCGGTGCAACCGCTATAAAACATGGAAAATGTTGTAATATTTTAAAAACTTGAACTAAATATAAAATGTTTGATTGTCCTTTTGCTAGATATCAGCCTGTTAGCATTGTTTGAAAATATCGTCATTCGGTAAAACCTAAATTTTGGTTAAACCAAATGATGTTTTTGGTGTAAAAAATGACAAAATCAGTGTTAATTGATTATAAAAACCACATAATCTCATTGTTAAAACTTTAAAATTAATTATATCTCCCTTATATTTTTCAACACGTTTAAAATTACTTTTTCGTCGTTTACCGTAATGCAGCCTTGGTGAGCAGAAGAAAAAAATGTAATTATTCCAAACTTTGGACAAGCAGTGCATGCATGGACTTTTTAATTACAATTTAAATCAATGTACAGCTTTATAAACTGAATGACTGATGAATAATCCAGGATCAGTCCATCTCTAAACTCATGGAGGGTTCGAAGCTTCAGGCGTCCTCACTGCGTCAGGGCAATTACACTCGAGAAGCCCTGAGAAACATCCCTGGACACACCAGCTGGACGAGTTACATAAGAGCGCAGGACGGAGAGACGGAGGGATGAATGTTTGATGAGAAAAGCTCCTCATTGTGAGAGGAAACGGGTGAAACTCTGAAAGTCACCATGAAATGCTCTCTTCTCTGATGATGAGGGCGGGGCAACCTGTCACTCACATGAGATCCACCAATAGCAAACCACAACCATCCAATCAACTCCCCACAGACTAAATCAAGCCCCGCCCTACATTTGTTCTTGTTTGAGAAGCGTTTCACTTGATATACGTCACAATAGAGAAGAAAACACAAAACTTCAGTTTCATGGCGGGTTGTGCTAAAACCGTTGTTTCTGGAACGGATCCTCATTGATCTGAGCTCAGGCTCCTCAGTGAAATAATGAGAGATTCATAAGCACTTTTATTTCTATAGGCTGGTCATTTTCACACGAGTGTAACAAAGAGGGAAAAAAATGCAAAAATAGCAAAACAAATAAAAAGTTGTTATACCCTGTGAGAGCAAAGTCAGTAGGTTTCAGTCCAATGTGATAACATTAACTCATCTTATCCAGGGGCCAGATGAACAAACTTACTTATGTTAAGACTTTAGATTGATCAACTATCAGACAAGAGCTAATCTGATGGCTGTAAGTTAGAAATACTAGATCAGTTTTGAGTTCAGAGCTTCCCTCTTGAATGCCTGAGTGCTGATTCAGAAGTTCAATAGTGTGTGTGTGTCAGAACATGTACTGTTTGTACTCATCCAGCAGCCAATCACAGAAGGGGGAGGAGCAGCTCCTTCCTCACTGAATGTCATTTCAAAGGCAGTAATGCAGCGGCTCACTGCTGCCCTCCTGTGGCAGAATCACACACTGACTCCTGCATGGAGATTCAGAACATCTCTCAACTTACTCATATACTAGGAACTATTGGACACTACAGGCAAAACCATTGTTTTTTTTTCATGCACTACTCAGTTTGGAGATCTACTTTGCATAACATGAGCTCTTTCAGACTAGTGGAAAGAAAACATCTAACGTACACATTTAAAGGGTTAGTTCATCCAAAAATGAAGTTTCTGTCATTAATTACTCTCCCTCATGTCGTTCCACACCCGTAAGACCTTCATTCATCTTCAGAACACAAATTTAGATATTTTTGATGAAATCCGAGCAATATAATCAACACTTTCAAGGTCCAGAAAGGAACTAAAGACATCGTTAAAACAGTCATGTGACTGCAGTGGTTCAACCTTAATGTTATGAAGAGACGAGAATACTTTTTGTGCACAAAAACAAAAAAATAACCACTTTATTCATCAATCTCTTCTCTTCTGTCATTATCTTACGCAGGTGACGCAGTGAAGCTTCCGTGTTTACGTCCGAATGCCGGCTCAGTATTGGCCAAAGCTGATCACATGACGCAGGAGCCGGCCAATAATGAGTCAAACCTGGAAGCGCTGGACGTAAACAACATATGAGAATGACACAGAAGAGAAGAGATTGTTGAATAAAGTGGTTATTTTTGTTTTGTTTTTGCGCACAGAAAGTATTCTCGTCTCTTCATAACATTAAGATTGAACCACTGCAGTCACATGACTGTTTTAATGATGTCTTTAGTACCTTGAAAGTGTTGATGACATATAGACGAGTCATATACCTCTTGGATTTCATCAAAAATATCTTAATTTGTGCTCTGAAGATTAAGGGTGTGGAACGACATGTAATAAATGACAGAAATTAATTTTTGGCTGAACTAAACCTTTAAGTGTTTATTGTATTACACTCTATTAGCGTCTGTGGATTTCAGATTCAGTCCATCTCTTTAAAGTCGCGAGTTTGAGTCAGAAATCTCCTCTTCAGCAGCTTTACAAACACCAGACTTTGCAGTTTAATTCTTATTTATATTCTGAAGGTTTGTTCACACATCATTCGCCTGATTTATACGTTTCATTCCTAAAAACAGTGTAAATTGTTTTTTGATTTATGGAGTGATAAAAAGAGAAATCCTTCAACTCTAATATGTTGATAACTGGCTTTATCCATTTTTCAGATTTCTGTTCTGGAAATGTATGTAAATGAGTGCATAGTTAATTAGATCAGGGGTTCAATATGCAAATGAGGCATTAAGTGTCACCGGTGGGCTGCTTGACGCTCTTTTTATTTATTCCCTTTTTTCACATCACATATTTTAGTAATCATCATAGATATCATTCGAAAGCTTACGATCGAGATTCAGCCTGTGAAACCCTTCTGAAATCAGATGTTGCGTTACCACGGAAACAGCACTTTAAATTTTTTTAGTGAGCTCCTCCCCTATAGGGCGGTGTCAGGTTTCATATTACAATATTTATTTTAGCTACTTTATCGTAATCTTGACAAAACACATATCGTCGGAAAAGTCCGAGTCTCACGGTTTCATATTTGGCAACTGTTTTGTGATGGAAATGATATTTGCACAGAAATTTGTCAATTTGTATCACGAGAATGCATAAAAAAAATTAATAGAATGTCAGTGACACCCGGTGGCGATTTTTGGAATCGCGCCTATACAAAATCTTATAAGAACTTATTTTTTATTTATTTCAACTTCAAATTTGCAACACAACTTGGTTAGACATATGACTTTCATATGATAGCAATTTTAGAGTACAATATATTTGATAAAATATACATTTTCTATAAAATGTTTAGTACAGTACATTTGCTTTATAGTAAATTTAAACCTGCATAAGCATTCATGAATTATAATCATTTAAGTTTGGATAGTGCATTTTCATGTCTATTCTCAAAAATGGGGCTGACAACATTTCAGAAAACCTGCAATACAAAAGAATGTGCTGAGGAATCGATTCATCTGTAGTGTAAATATCTGCATATTCACTGCATCATACAGTATAACAAAATATCAAAGCAACTGGCGTCTGAAAACAAATAATTTATGAACTAATTCAGCCGTTTGATTCTGTTTCAGACAGACTGTCATCATGTGAACGAACATTGAATCATTCACTCAACTGATTCATCCAAAACTGAATCAAAACTCAATTTGTTTAAAAAAAAAAAAAAATCTATAATTCTATAAAATTAATTTTGATGTCATAAAGAGTTTTTATAATGAAATCCAAATATTTTTAAGTATCCAAAATCATTTTTCTGTGTTGTGCAGCAGTGTATTATGGGCCATCAGACGCAATGAACAAACTATTAAATGAAATGATTTACTTGATGTTTCTTTGCTTTATTAACAGTTTCTTATTTGATTTTTTTGGTCAAACTTTTAAGTGCATCTATAAATCATCTTCATAATAATAAAACACAGCAAGCTCCCCAAAAACGTCAGTTTAATAGATTAAGGCTAAAATGAGAAGGATGGACACTGGGTAACGCTGATGTCATTCTCACAAACCTGGAGGATTATGGGACGGCATAACACACTCCTCTACGCACGACACACACACACACACCCCTGCGGTCCGTTATAAAACAGTGCATAGCTCATTGAAGGAACATTTCCGTAGATCATCCAATCAATCAACCTCATTTACATCATCAATCACCTTTAAAAAAATAATCAAATCAAGCAGTCTACGTTTCATATACATATTTGTATTTTTATATATTTATATTCAATGTACAGAGTTACATTCTGAACTGCAAAGGCTGGTTCACAGAAATAAATACTGCAACGGCTAGTTTGCGACAGGAAGTTGTTTCTGCTCTCCTGGAGAGGACCAACAACTGCAGACCGACGCAAGCACAACGGCAGATCTAAAAGACGCGTACAAAAGTCTCATAAAAATATGCCTCTGTCTCTGCACGTTTATCTACACGCTCGCTTTCCTCGGAAAACTGCTCTAGTGTTAAAAAAGACGGCGGACGAGCGAAACACAGACGTGGCCGCGGTGGAAGATCAACTTTCTGATCCTTTGGTGACGTTCATGTGAGGATATTGCTTTCAATCTGCGGAGATCCCACAAATAAACGGTTTACGCTGAACGCAGAAGCTCGAGTTCTCCAGAAACCCTTCATTCATTCATTCATTGTGAAGCACAAACACACAGAACACTTCATTCTTCGCTGATAATCATGGTTTGCAGGAGAGAAATACTATAAGCCAATGCTTAAAACATCTTAAATAAAGCAGAACTGAGGGAAAAAGGTCCAGAGCGTCACACGTCACTCCTCATTGGCCATGACCTGCCACACGATCAGGTGACTGCGCTCGGCTCGGGCCAGGAAGGGCTGCAGCTTCAGAGTGGGTTCATCCATGTTTTCTGTGTCTCCTGCTTCATCGCCTGCGACACGATACGAAGAGAGGAAGAGTGTGAGGAATCAGGCTTTCATATTCAGTGATGTTATCAGTTCATCCGATTTTGATGAATCACAAGAATCGATTCATACGAAACTTCACTGAACATGATCTTGTAGTGCCTGTCATTCAATAATCTTTGTGCTTTCAAATTATTATTTTATTACAAAATTTAGTCAATAAATGTGTTTTTGTCTCTTTAATGCGGTGTGACAGATCACTGTTGAACTGATCTAGTTACAGCAGTAAATAAACTGAATGAACATCAGAAGGTACGTGGAGAGATTCAGTCAAATTGTAAATCCAAAAGAATCGATATCAAATCAAAAACAGAACTGAATCGCAAGCTTGTGAACCAAAATTTGGATTTGAATTGAATCTCGAGCTTGTGAATCGATATTGAATTGAATTTATTCGCATGCTTGTGAATTGAAATCGGAATTGAATCGAATCGCAAGCTTGTGAATTGGAATTAAACTGAATCACATGCTTGTGAATCGGAATCAGAAGTGAATCGAATTGCAAGCTTGTGAATCAAAATCGGATTTGAGTTGAATCTCGAGCTTGTGAATCGATATTGAATTGAATTTATTCGCATGCTTGTGAATTGAAATCGGAATTGAATCGAATCGCAAGCTTGTGAATTGGAATTAAACTGAATCACATGCTTGTGAATCGGAATCAGAAGTGAATCGAATTGCAAGCTTGTGAATCAAAATCGGATTTGAGTTGAATCTCGAGCTTGTGAATCGATATTGAATTGAATTTATTCGCATGCTTGTGAATTGAAATCGGAATTGAATCGAATCGCAAGCTTGTGAATTGGAATTAAACTGAATCACATGCTTGTGAATCGGAATCAGAAGTGAATCGAATTGCAAGCTTGTGAATCAAAATCGGATTTGAGTTGAATCTCGAGCTTGTGAATCGATATTGAATTGAATTTATTCGCATGCTTGTGAATTGAAATCGGAATTGAATCGAATCGCAAGCTTGTGAATTGGAATTAAACTGAATCACATGCTTGTGAATCGGAATCAGAAGTGAATCGAATTGCAAGCTTGTGAATCAAAATCGAATTTGAGTTGAATCTCGAGCTTGTGAATCGATATTGAATTGAATTTATTCGCATGCTTGTGAATTGAAATCGGAATTGAATCGAATCGCAAGCTTGTGAATTGGAATTAAACTGAATCACATGCTTGTGAATCGGAATCAGAAGTGAATTGAATTGCAAGCTTGTGAAATGGAATTAAATCAAATCACAAGCTTGTGAATCAAAGTTGGAATTGAATCTAAATTGTGTGAATCAAAATTTGAACTGAATCTATTCGCACACTTGTGAATTGAAATCGGAATTTAATCAAATTGGAAGCTTGTGAATCAAAATCGGATTTGAATTGAATCTCGAGCTTGTGAGTTGATATTTTAACTGAATCGAATTGCATGCTTGTGAAATGGAATTAAATTGAATCACATGCTTGTGAATCGAAATCGGAAGTGAATCGAATTGCAAGCTTGTGAATCAAAATTGGAATGGAATCTATTTGCATGCTTGTGAATTGAAATCAGAATTAAATTGAAATTTCAAGCTTGTGAATCAAAATCGGATTAGAATTGAATCTCGAGCTTGTGAGTCGATATTTGAACTGAATCGAATTGCATGCTTGTGAAGTGGAATTCAATTGAATCGCATGCTTATGAATCGAAATTGGATTTGAATTGAATCTCGAGCTTGTGAGTTGATATTTGAACTGAATCGAATTGCATGCTTGTGAAATGGAATTAAATTGAATCACATGCTTGTGAATCGAAATCGGAAGTGAATCGAATTGCAAGCTTGTGAATCAAAACTGGAACGGAATCTATTTGCATGCTTGTGAAATGAAATCAGAATTAGATCGAATTGCAAGTTTGTGAATCAAGATTGGATTTGAATTGAATCTCGAGCTTACAGAGTCGTTATTTGAACTGAATCAAAGCGCATTAAATTGAATCACATGCTTGTGAATCGGAATCGGAAGTGAATCAAATCGCAAGCTTGTGAATCAAAATTGGAATTGAATCTATTCGCATGCTTGTGAATTGAAATCGGAATTGAATCTAAATTGTGTGAATCAAAATTTGAATTGAATCTATTCGCATGCTTGTGAATTGAAATTGAATTGAATTGCAAGCTTGTGAATCAAAATTGGATTTGAATTGAATCTCGAGCTTGTGAGTTGATATTTGAACTGAATCGAATTGCATGCTTGTGAAATGGAATTAAATTGAATCACATGCTTGTGAATCGAAATCGGAAGTGAATCAAATCGCAAGCTTGTGAATCAAAACTGGAACGGAATCTATTTGCATGCTTGTGAATTGAAATCGGAATTGAATCTAAATTGTGTGAATCAAAATTTGAATTGAATCTATTCGCATGCTTGTGAATTGAAATTGAATCGAATTGCAAGCTTGTGAATCAAAATTGGATTTGAATTGAATCTCGAGCTTGTGAGTTGATATTTGAACTGAATCGAATTGCATGCTTGTGAAATGGAATTAAATTGAATCACATGCTTGTGAATCGAAATCAGAATTAGATCGAATTGCAAGCTTGTGAATCAAAATTGGATTTGAATTGAATCTCGAGCTTGCCGAGTCGTTATTTGAACTGAATCAAAGCGCATTAAATTGAATCACATGCTTGTGAATCGGAATCGGAAGTGAATCGAATCGCAAGCTTGTGAATCAAAATCGAAATTGAATTGAATCTCAAAGCTTGTGAGCAGTGTTGCCAAGTCCGTGGGTTCAAGCGACCCCAAATAACATGATATTTAGTAGAGCTGGGACAATAAATCGATTCATCTCAATTCCTGGATTGATTCTGAGACTTTCCAAATGCATCACAATTCTCTCTGTAATCGATTCTGATCTTGACAGCAGATGGCGCTCTAGGCTAGTTTTTAACCGCATGCTCAAATGCTCACGAAGAAGAGCGCTCGTGCGTTCGTCTGAGTCTGAGAATGTATTTGCACCTCAGAATGCTTTTATGATGCAGGATTAATGTAAACAGTCCACTGCAAACACCCCTGTGACTCACTTCAACCTTTTCCAACTTTATGAATGATTATTTTAGGTTTAAGTGGTGCGTTTAAGGAACTGGACGCAAGCAGAGCACGGCTGTTAAAAACTAAGCTCAGAATCGATTCGAGAGAGAATCGCGATGCATTTGGAAAATCTCAGAATCGATTCTTGATTCATGATGCAATGATTCATTGTCGGAATCGAACGGTGAAACGGGCGTCGATGCCCAGCCCTCATTATCAGTAAGATCAGACTCACCCATCCTGAAGTCGATGTAACCCTCTCCTCCGCTCATGACCAGCACAGACCGCACCAGCTCTGGCGTGGGCGACTCATCAGCGGTCGCCTCGGCACCTGCAGACGGAACCACCTGTCCTGCAAAACAGGAAACTATGGAGTCAAATTAATGCCTTAAAGTTTTGCACAAAAATAAAGTTTTGCAAAACACAAAAAAGAATTGAGCTATAAAAAAATATTTTGCAAACAAAAATAAAGAATTGCAAAGGAAAATAAAATATTGAGCGGAAAAAAAAAAAGTTTTGCAAACAAAAATAATAAATTGCAAAATAAAATAATGTAGTGCAAAAATAAAAATATAATCAATTACAAAAATCAATGACAGCTGTAATCCTATTTTATCTTTGCCACATATTTTTCATGCTCAAACCTACTAAATAATTTGCAACGCCAATTTTATTCTGCGTTTCAGTCAAGCGTGCGCTCACGATACCGGTTTTCCTTTGTGCTGCACTTTTCTGTGCGATTCTTTTTATGGCACTGGTTTGACGTGGGGGTGGAGTCAAGAAACGGGGGCACGCCCCCGTGAAATGCATTGGAGGGGAACGTAATCGGCGACAGGTGAAATAATTCTTTGACATGGTTAAAAATAATGAATGGTTTGTTTTTGTTGGTTTGTTTAGCATATGTTGTCGCCGATTACGACCCCCTCCAATGCATTTCTTATAGTAATATGACCCGTTGCGCTCTGTCTCACTGCCTGTGTCCACTTGTGTGTCCTTAAACATTAGTTTTTTGGGGTCGACAGCTTATAAAAACTTATTTCTGGGTTTTTTAGCTTGTTAGCTGTACACCTTGTCACACAGCAGCTTTTAGGCATTGTTCTGTTTTTTGTAATGAGTCAGAAAAGACAAGAAGGCAGCCTCACGCAATACAAAGTCAGTGGAGATGGTTGGATTGTTTTTCCCCCGGTGGGCGTGGTTTTCAGATTATAATAAATGCGCTCTGTCTCTATGCTTGATCTGATCTGGGTAGCGTTTCAGCATCGTAAGCCTAAGTTGATCGTAGCTCTATTGGTTTCAATGGAGCTACGATCAACTTAAGCTTACAATGCTTTTGTGAAACGCTGCCCTGTTCTGTTGCGATCTGCGTCTCCTGCCGATGACGTGTTTCGCGGGGGCGTGCCCCGTTTCTTGATTCCACCCCCACGTCAAACCAGTGCCATAAAGAGATCCGCACAGAAAAGTGCAGCACAAAGGAAAACCGGTATCGTGAGCGCACGCTTGACTGAAACGCAGAATAAAATGAGCGTTGCAAATGATTTAGTAGGTTTGAGCATTAAAAATATGTGGCAAAGATAAAATAGGATTACAGCTGTCATTGATTTTTGTAATTGATTATATTTTTATTTTTGCACTACATTATTTTATTTTGCAATTTATTATTTTTGTTTGCAAAACATTTTTTTATTGCTCAATTCTTTTTTGTGTTTTGCAAAACTTTATTTTTGTGCAAAACTTTAAGGCATTAATTTGACTCCATAGGAAACACATCACGCATGCTTTACTATGGGTGGGAATCGTTTGGAATCGCATGATTCGACTCTAGATGTTGAATCAAATTTAAAAAACCACTACAAAATGAGATGTTCCACATCTTTCATTTATGGATTATAGCATTCAAAGCGAGTATGTGGCACCTTTTATGCCATTTTGTTAAATTAGAACATCTAGAGCATCTCAAATGTTGGTTTGGTGGTTCTGAAAGTCTGTCATCAGAATGATTTGGTTTAATTCCTCCAGAAGCGTCTCACACGATTGCGTTCCCAAACACCAGCATCCGAACGTTATTGTGTTTCGTCTGACGCTCTGAGACCAACTCATTTATGATGGAGGAGAAAAGCAGCAAATACAGATATTTTTGCACCAAATTCCCAGGAAGTGCTGATTTTGTTCTCATGGACACACGGGACGGAAACGCTGCTTTATTCATAAATGTTTTATGCCATATTCCAATTTTATGCTCAAGTTCATTTCACAACCTCTGACTATCGTTAGGTGAATTATTCTACCTGGGACGGCGGTGAAGAACTTGACGGCGTCTCTGTGCCCGTGGAAACACAGCTGGGCGTGTGCCATGGAGCAGAAGGGCACAAAGGTGCCCGCCGTGACTTTATCACTGCTCTCGTCGCCGTAGACGCGGACCGCGCTGCCTGGCCGATTTGACGCTGCTGCTGCATCTTTACTTTCTGTTGTGGGAATAAAAAGTCTTGTTACTCATCATTACACATCATTACGTAGATCACATGATTAGAATCACACTCACTCTCTGACAGAGGGATGGAGATGATGACGCCGTTTCCGGTACCGACCCACAAACGCTTGCACGACACCGTCAGCGCGGTGATCCTCACGAAAGAGAAGCCCAGTTTACCGGTGCCTGTGACATGAACAACAGTCTGATGGGTTTGTAACGACACGAGGGCGAGATAATGATTTTCATATATATTTTTAACGATATCGTTATCGGCCAGAGATATTAAAGCTGATAAATAGTGTATTTTTCCTTCAGCTGAGACACTTCAGATGCGCACTGATCGCCATGATGGTTTTAAATTGCTTAAATTATATGATTGGAGTCACTTTAAAAAGGAAAATACAGTCAAGTTCAACATGTGCAGCACAAATCTGTAATATAAAATACATAATATTATAATGAGGACATTATAATTGTGCGCGTTGGACATGGCTTTTAATGGTGAGATTTGTAATCAGGCTATTAAAAATTACATAAAAATTTGGATTTAAATTTATCGGCCAATATATCATTTATCGGCTTTCAAATATAAAGAATTATCGGTTATCGGTATTGGCCAAAATGTTCAAATCGGTGCATCCCTAGATTTTTCTGATATAAATCAAGATTTTCTTTTTTTAGAGCTGTAAATTTTAGTTAAAATGTTTTGAATTGAATTGAATTGAATTGAATTGAATGAATTGAATCTCGAGCTTGTGAGTTGATATTTTAACTAAATGGAATTGCATGCTTGTGAAATGGAATTAAATTGAATCACATGCTTGTGAATCGAAAGTGAATCGAATCGCAAGCTTGTGAATCTAAATTTGAATTAAATCTATTCGGATTCTTGTGAACTGAAATTAGAATTAAATCGAAATTTCAAGCTTGTGAATCAAAATCGGATTTGAATTGAATCTCGAGCTTGTGAGTCGATATTTGAACTGAATCGAATTGCATGCTTGTGAAATGGAATTCAATTGAATCACATGCTTATGAATCGAAATTGGATTTGAATTGAATCTCGAGCTTGTGAGTTGATATTTGAACTGAATCGAATTGCATGCTTGTGAAATGGAATTAAATCGAATCACAAGCTTGTGAATCAAAACTGGAATTGAATCTATTTGCATGCTTGTGAACTGAAATTGGAATTGAATCTAAATTGTGTGAATCAAAATTGGAATTGAATTGAATTGCAAGCTTGTGAATCAAAATTGGAATTGAATTGAATCTTGTTTATCAATATGGCTAAAAAATAATAATAATGCTATTAGTAGTACGAGTAAATAAAAATATATAAAAAAATACTTAAAAAAAGAACAAAAGACATTAATATTGTAATATTTTACTGTAAAATAAAAAATTTGAGCATTTAAAAAATAACAATAAATCGTTATTTCACATTAAATCTACTGTACGATACACATTTTTATGGCTGTCTTAACTTCTTCATTTCCAAACGTTACACAATCAAATCACAGGAAGTGTTTAAAGCTTCTGTTTGTCGATTAGTGCTTCTCATCACACGTCTGTGAAGATGATTGGCTCATGATGCATTCCCAAATGAACGTTAAAGCGACTCAGACTCATTTTTAGGTGAACTATCTCTTTAATGCTTTAGTAATGGCGCTCACCCAGCATCTTGCTGACGTACGGCTCGATGTCGACGTCCTGCAGGTGCTGGTATGTGTGCGCGTGGAACAGTCTGAGGGTCGAGTCCAGACGAATGGACACCCAGATGCCGTCTCCGTCCCACGCCAGCTGTCTCACCTGGCTCTCCTTACGAGGATGGGCGTCGAACGATTTCTAAACATCAGGAAAGCAGTGAGGTATTGTGTTACGCTGATTTTATCACATGCAAGAGGTATTTATGGACAGAAGTATGAGAAAAGTGTCACATGATCCTTCAGAAATCATTCTAATATGCTGATTTGCATTCAATGTTGAAAACAGCTTCAGATTTGTGTGGATTCTTTTGATCAGTTTAATGCATTATTGCTGAATTAAAGTATTAATTTCGTATGTTTCAGATGTTACCTCTATCTTCATGGCTTTAGGCTGAACCACAAAGATCTTGTTCCTGTATCCGCACCAGACCTTGTCATGCACGACAGTCATACAGCGGATCGAGTGATGCGGACGGCCCAGATCTAACAGGTGATAGTTGGTCAAATCCCATTGGCCGTCTGTAACACAAATATCCATCTTTAAGAGAGCATTTCTTCTGGGCATTACAGGAAAATTGACATTGTCACCCTTTATTCAAATATTATCAAAGAGCATATTGTGTATTTGTGCTTGAATTAGTTGTTTTATTGGTGATAACGCAATATTTTGATGGTTTAATCAAACTTATCGTGTGATTAAAAACAAATAGCGCCTCCGAACATTTTGGCCAGTACTCTATATGTAGTGTGGGTGAATGCAAATGTTAATATTGTTTTACTGATGCCTATTAAATTCTGCATTAGTTTTATATAAAAAAAATCAGTCTTACCAACACCTCTGTGGAAGATTGCAAGCGTGCCATCAGCCAAAGCCACCAGAACACGTCCTTTCACATGACTTCACAGAGGGAAACGAGACAGAAATCATAATGTATAATAATGTATATTTCGTTTATGACTGTGTAAATGAATCCGGATGGTGACGGTTTCCTTACACAATCCCCAGGACGGAATCCTTCAGCTTGATGGAGTGAAGGCACTTCCTCCACTGCGCTACAGCCGAGTGAACGTACACGCTGAAACAGATCAACACATGATCAATACTCAACACATCTCTGTTCTCAATCGATCCACTTCCATGACACTGGATCAGGACATTCTGAGTCTGATCGAATCACTAATGAATCATTCAGGCTGATTTTTGAACTAGTAATTTTTACAAAAATTCAACATTTTAATATTTATTATACATTTAGTAATTCAAAAAAGCGCATTTATCAACAATTAACCTGAATATTTTTTAGGGACCCCTAGATGGGGGGAAAAATTTGATTTTTTTTAGGGATGCATGATATATTGGCCACCGTATCGGTATCGGCCGATATATGTTCATTTTTTATGTTATCGTAATCACATAAGAAAATTTAGCCGATATATTAAAGCTGATAAATAATGGATTATTTCCTTCAGCTGAGACACTTCAGATGCACACTGATCGCCATGATGGTTTTGAATTGCTTAAAATATGATTGGAAAATACAGTTAAGTTCAACATGTGCAGCACAAATCTGTAATGTAAAATACATAAAATAATAATGAGAACATTATAATTGTGTGTGTTGGACATGGCTTTTAATGGTGAGATTTGTAATCAGGCTATTAACAATTTGGATTTAGATTTATCAGCCGATATATCGGTTATCGGCTTTCAAATATAAAGAATTATCGGTTATCGGTATTGGCCAAAATTTTCAAATCGGTGCATCCCTAGATTTTTCTGATATAAATCAAGGTTTTCTTGTTTTTAGGGCTGTAAATTTTGGTTAAAATGTTTTGATTGTTTATCAATATGGCTAAAAAAAAAAAATAATGCTATTAGTAGTAATAGTGGTGGTAGTACTACTAAATAAAAATATATTAAAATTACTTAAAAAAAAACAAAAAGACATTACTATTGTAATATTTTACTGTAAAATAAAAATTGAGCATTTAAAAAATAACAATAAAACTTTATTTCACATTAAATCTACTGTACGATACACATTTTATGGCTGTCTTAGCTTCTTCATTTCCAAACGTTACACAATCAAATCACAGGAAGTGTTTAAAGCTTCTGTTTGTCGATTAGTGCTTCTCATCACACGTCTGTGAAGATGATTGGCTCATGATGCATTCCCAAATGAACGTTAAAGCGACTCAAACTCAGAGCAGACTCAGAGATGGAGTTCGTGTCATTTACTGTGAAGCGGGCGGAACACGGGCCTTATTTATCTGAGCTTATGCACTTCAGTTTTTGAGTGAAAAAAGTGTTATTTGTGGATAATTTTGTCAATTTTACGTAAGTTTATCACACTAGTGTGCTTTAATGTTTAACTAGGAAATTTGTCTTAAAGTTTTGAACAAAATGGCACAAAGTCAAACTTGTGATGTTCCCGGTCAAAACTGAGCAGCCTACAAAAAAGAAGCTTATAAATCACTCGTTACACAATTTTATCATCAAATATTAGATTCAATACTTTTGTCAACTTGTTTTCTTTCAGTTAAGACAGGTTTTGTATTTATTTTTTAAACTGATTGTTTGTAACAGCGCTTGAGGTTAGGGGTCGACCGATTATCGGCCTGGCCGATATTGAGCATTTTTATGGTTATTGGTCATTTTCAAAACCGATTTTCCAATAAAATAACGTAATGAGCTATTTGTCTCTGATGCAGCCACCTCTGTGGGAACTCATTTGTTGTTGTTTACTTCTTTAAGTTTTACAAAATGTTTACAGAATATGCTGCTGGGTGCTCCCTGCACTTTTAATGTTATTATTATTAATATTAATGTTATTATTAACAGTTCTCAGAATTAAATATTTAAAGAAAGTTAAAAACTTTCTTAATTTTTACATTAATTTTCATTTTTACTCGAAACATTATATATATATATATATATATATATATATATATATATATATATATATATATATATATATCGGTTCAAAATATCGGTTCTACTTGATCTGTAATAATCGGTATCGGCCCTGAAAAACACACATCAGTCGACCCCAACTTGAGGGGAAAATGGTGATAGAAAACGACAATTAGAGTGAAAAAAAGTTTCATTCTTACCTTTATAGTCCGAAAAGTTCATTCAGGATCGTGTCAGTACAGTCGGTAAAATATAATGAGGATGCGCAACGACAGAGCCTGCGTTCATCCAATCAGTGACACTGATTCCAGAGTTTAGGAATGTACCGTGTGTAACAGCAGCTTGTGACCCCGGGTGAATCATGAGCAGTGTGAAATGCAAGGGTTCTGTTCAGCCCGGTTTAGAGTGACCCAGGGTGAAGTGTGGAAAGCCCTATTGAGTGACGGTTCGGCGGACTCACCATCCGTTCTGGGCTCCGAGCCACATTGTAGGCAGAACGCTGCTCATCTTGCTGGCTTCCTCTCTCATGAGATCCTGCTCCTCAGGCGCTGAGCTGACGCCATCCTTCACCAGATCACACTCCCTACAGAAGCAGAGCGTTACAATACGGCTCAACAGTGTCTGATGAGATCGAGAGACATGCTGTTCTGCTGTGTGACCTCTGAGTGTAGTTGGACGGCGTGTCTCTGCTGTTCTGCACTCCCAGCGGGTCGGTGAACACGTGTTCGGTGTAGATCCCGGTCTGGCTCTCATCCGCAGGCGTGTTGCTGGTGCTTTCCGTGGCCTCCAGAGCTTCTTCTGCTGCCGTCACTGCGTCCTGCCTGCGCTGCCCCAAAACCTCATCTGCCGAGAGATTCACGCTTTTACTTATTTCTGCAGCGCTTTATACAATACAGATTGTTTCAAAGCAGCTTTACCTTAATAAACGGGAAAATAACAACTTTAGTTTCTACAGAACACACTAGAGTCATTATTCAACTCAATTCAGTTCAGTGACAGTGTCAATGTTGCAGAATGGACTATATGAGCGTTCTTTACAACTTAGACAGCTGGAGAACGTCCGGTGAGAGTCATGTGCTGGTGTGTTGAGCATCAGTAGTGTAATACTTAGTTTATCATCAGAATATAGTCACTTAAATAGTCAGGCATAGCATTAATTTAGTTATTCAAACGTAAGACGGCATAATAAATAAATAAATAAAGACGTACCTCAGTGTTCCTCCTCGGCTAAATTCAATTCCACCATCAGTTTTCACACTTTTATGTGAAAAAAGCTTCAAAAATGAAATATTTATTGTGCATTTTAGTTAGATTAATTGAATAAAGTGTGCTGAAATCATTGATCTTGAGCTGCTCTGACTGACAGCTGCTGTGATTATAAAGAGAGAGCGGCGCTCGCTTTCTGTGTCATTCATTCACAAGAAAAGTTATTGTTTTTCAGGAGATTTTCTGAGTATTTCATACTTCACATTGACAAAATGTGTTTTTAAACCTAGTTATTTTATAATGTTTAATATTTAGTTAAAAAACGAAGTGAAAAACGATTAATAAATACTACTTTGCCGCCACCTGCTGGTTAAAGTGGTAATTATTGTCTTTTTTATTTTTAAATAAGTGTTTTCTATCAAATGTTAAATTTCCTACATTTTTAAACGTTCGGTTTTACAGTGGGGACAATCTCAGAAGGATGAACAAGTAATGTTTGTGTTCATCACATTAAAAATAACATTTGAAGTGCTGGAGAAAATAATGTGTGTGTGTCTAATTACAGACAGCGTTTTTAAACGCTCCCAATAGCTTCGTCTTTATTGCAATCAATAAAACTGGTTTATTGGCAAATTAGGTAACTGCATTCAAATATGAATACAACATTAATAAGTCAACCATTGATGGTTTTGTGTCGATGTACAGCGTCTACAGAATGAACAGTTCACTGGAAACGCCCAAGCTGGCTTAACCACAACCAGGAAGTAACCGTGCATATAGTCCATTCCCCTTTAACCTTGTGCCATCTATTCCTTACAGAACGTTTATTCATTGCAGTATTTCTAATGTAAGGCTGAACACTTTCGTCATTTTGGCTGCGTGAGATTCTCCAGCTTTGTTGTTGTTGAGCTGTTAAAGCTCCGCCCTCTTCTGGAAAGGGGGCGGGAGCAGCAGCTCATTTGCATTTAAAGGGAAATGGCGTGTTTTTGCTCACACCCAAATAGGGGCAAATTTGAGAAGCTATAATAAATGATCTGTGGGGGATTTTAAGCTGAAACTTCACACACACATTCTGGAGACACCAGAGACTGATATTACATGCTCTGCCCCTAAGCGAAGAACGGAAAAGTACTTCTTTGTGAGTGTTTTTAGTACGGAGGCTGCGTTACCAAAGTTAGAGGATTCTATGGAGTTGGTGCAGACGGTTTGAGGGATCGCCACGGGTCCTTCTGCAGAGCAGCCCACTACCGTGATGCCATCCGGCCCCCCGTCAGATCCCGCAGAGGCTCCGCCGGCTGCACAGCTGACTTTAGACGCCCCTTCACCCTCACCGTCTGCGATCAGCTCCTCTCCAGCGGGGTAGTCCGTCTCACGAGCGCCTGACGAAAACACACACAACAGAACCCGTTCAGATCAGAAGCACCCGTGAAGGTCTCAGTGGACCGAAGCGGTTGCGTTTTCTGACCTGGAACGCTAGCGATGCACAGCACGTGAGAGTTACACACGAAGAAGCTCTCCAGGATGTTTCCGGGCTGGTTGGCGTCAATGACTATGACCTTGGAGGTGGCGTGTGTGGTGGTGCAGATCCACACCAGGCTGGAGAGTTCATCCTGATGCCTCAGTTCCTTCTCCTGCTCCTGCACACACACAACAACAAAGAGCTTGCTTGAATGTTGATTATTCTCCTCATATTCTCCATTGTTGCAGCTCCTCTCTTCCCAGTCTGTCAGTGACGCTCCGTCTCTATGAAGCCCCTCCTTCTGTGCTCTGATTGGTCCTCACCTTCAGTTCCTGCTCCAGTCGGTCCAGGCTGCTCTGAGAGCCTCTCTTCCTCCTGGGGCCGACGCGGTCGCTCTCGCCTCCAGACACGTCTTTATAAAACACACTCGCTCCCACAATGGAGCCTCCGTCTCGTGTCTTACCGCCGGACAGATTCACTCCTGCAGCGCACCACAGCTACACACACAAACACATGATCAGCTTGGTCAAACCACATGACTGACCGGAGCGGACACAGACGGAGGACAGTCTCACCTTCATGGAAGCATCTTTCTCATCTAAAGGCCGCAGGTAGACGGGCACGGGCAGATTCTTTATCTTGCTCTCTGCTTGTCCACCATTGGAAACCTGTAAAACAGAATTTGGCGGCTTTATGAAAATAAAAACTAAGAGCTATAATCGTATCTCAGTGTAGCACGGTTTCAGAGTCAGAGATGTTACCTTGTATTTTGGAGGTAAACTCCATCCGTACGCCTGCATCCTGCCGTCCTCTTTCTGCACGTGATCCTTCACCTGTCTGTACTGAGCTCTCTTCTGCTCTCTGCGCGACACCACGCTCTCCACCTCCGCCCTGCGGCACACGCGCAAACAGAGGAACTTAATCGCTATTCCACATGACTATTCAATAACAATAAAAATAATTTTTATTACTGGTAATGTAGTTATTTTTGATTGTATAACTGTTTAAATAATAAAAATTAAACAAATCAATAAATACAACTGCAATAAAACGATTGTACTGTAAAATAAAAAACAAGTATTATTATTATTATTATTATTAAGATAATATTTATTTTATTATTATTTAAATGCTAAAAATGATTGCAACTACTATTGGACTGTAAAAATATTAATAGCATTGAATATTATTAATAATAATAATTATTATAGTCATTATTATTGTAAACAATATTTTTATTTTACCCCCCAAAAATTAACAAATCAAAAAATAAAATAGCAATAATACTATTGTACTGTAAAATAAAAATTAGTAATTATTATTTTTATTACTATTACTTAAAATTTATATAGTTATTTTATTTAAATAATAAAAATGTAAATCAAAAAAATTAAACTATTGTACTTTAATATAAAAACATGTATTAATGGCATTTATTAATAATAATAAGTATTATTTTTATTATTACCGTTATTATTGAAAACAATATTTTTATTTTACTATTATTTAAATTATAAAAATTAACAAATCAAGAAATACAATAGCAATAATACTACTGTACTATAAAATAAAATTTTTTAATTATTATTATTATTATTACTATTAATCTCTATTCCACATGACTATTCAATAACAATAAAAATATTTGTATTACTGTTAGTTATTTTTTTAAAACAATATTTTTGTTTCATCACTGTTTAAATTATAAAAATTAAACAAATCAAATACAACTGCATTAAAACAATTGTACTGTAATAAAAAAACAAGTATTATTATTATTATTATTATTATTATTACTATCATCAAAATACTATTTATTTTATTATTATTTAAATGCTAAATATGATTGCAACTATTACTGAACTGTAAAAAATATTAATAGCATTGAATATTATGAATAATTATTATTATTGTCATTATTATTGAAAACAAGATTTTTATTTTACAAAAAAAAATAACAAATCAAAATAAAATAAAACACTATTGTACTGTAAAATAAAAAATCGTAATTATCATTATTATTATTATATTGTTATGTTATTTAAATAATAAAAATGTAAATCAATAAAGAAACAATACTATTGTACTTTAAAATAAAAAATGCATTAATAGCATTTATTATTAATAATAACAATTATTATTATTATTACCATTATTATTGAAAACAATATTTTTATTTTACCATTATTTAAATTATAAAAATTAACAAATCAAGAAATACAATAGCAATAATACTATTGTACTATAAAATAAAAATATTATAATTATTAATATTACTATTAAAATTGATATTTTTTATTATTTAAACAATAAAATGCAAATCAAGAAAGAAACAATATTATTGTACTTTAAAATACAAACATGTATTAATAGCATTTATTAAAAATAATATTTATTATTATTATTGCTATTATTGAACATAATTTTATCTTAGCATTATTTAAATTATAAAAATGAAACAAATCAAGAAAGAAACAACATTATATTGCAATACTACTATTTATTTTACTAATAAAAAATAGTAATAATTATAATTTACATTATTATTATTACTATTAATAATGAATATTTGTATTTTTCATTTAAATAATAAAGAATATTAAATTAATAAAGAAATATTACTATTGTACTTTAAAAAATAAAAACATGTATTAATATAATTTATTAGTAACAATAATAATCATCATTTTATTTTACAGTTTGCAATTACAATGCTAATATTTATGGCTCTTAATTTCTTTGCTTTCAAACATTAAACTACAGCGCTTTTATTTTGGCAGAAACCGCTAGGAGACCTTGAAGCTTCTCTTTGGCTGAGAACAGATTTATAAACGATGCACGTTCAGGCGACTCAAACTCACAGCGCTCGTGTGGACCTGAAAACACGGATGATGAGCTGCTTGTGTGTGAATGAATTTAAAAGCATGTGTTTGAAAATGCAGCATTTCTCAGGAAGGAAGTCACTCACTCCTCATTGAGGAAGTCGAAGGCTTTGGATTTGTCACTGGGCAGCTGAGCGAGCGTGCTGCTCCGCTTCTTCACCGACGGGACCACGTGTGAGGTGGGAGCGTTGTACTTCAGGTTAACCGGCGCGTCGGGTTTCTTGGCTGTGGCGCCGGACGAAGAGCTGAAGAGCCTGCTGAAACTGAGGGACGAGGGGAGAGAAGAGAGACGACACAGAGACTCATATGCGGACACAAGCGGCAGCGGCAGTTAGAGGTCACAGGTTAACCGTTATGGGGTTGTGGGGTCACGTCTCAAATGTGCCAAGCTCTGCCCTGATCTAACCACGGTCAAAGCGTGCAGACACCACATGCTGAACAACTGACCACTGCAAACAAACCCTCTCTAATGTCTGTAATACACTACAGCTCACAAGACTGGGGTCAGGAGGATTCTGGAGCTGTTTTAATAATCAGAAATGTTTCTTGAGCAGCAAATCATCATATTAGAATGATTTCTGAAGGATCATGTGACACTGAAGACTGGAGTAATGATGCTGAAAATTCAGCTTTGATCACAGGAATAAATTACACTTTACTATATATTCACATAGAAAACAGCTGATTTACACTGGAATAATATTTCACAATTTTACTGTATTTTTACTGTTTTTTGATCAAATAAACGCAGCCTTGGTGAGCAGAAGAAACATCTATTCAGGGCTCGACAATAAGGACGCCCGAGGAGGCCAGGCCAGCGTGAACGACGCTCAGAACAATAGATGGCTTTCGTATCATTTGTACGTGTTTTAAAGCCTGACCGATTTAAATATTGAAGAAAAAGTTGCACACATCTGAAGCACGCACCCAGAAAGCCGCCTCTCAGACAGCGCGCGAATGAGCTCTCTTTCACGTCTTCTTGCGCTTGAACGAACATATTCACACAAAATTATGTCAAAATTATGCCTGTATTTATGCGTATCCTCGTAAACATAGTCGGTTATGTTTTAAATGAATGTAAACAGTTGAGAAAGACAACACGTGTGTATCAGTATATTGGATCCGTTCATTCGCTCTTAAAGTGACAGCAGCCTAATAAACCTGCTGCAGTCTGTGTTTAATGTTCATCAAACATCAAGGACAAAGAAAAATCCCTCACTGCTCTTGACTGAATATCTTTAATAAGGATTAATCTATAATTAATGTATACAGTGAAGACATGTGATTATTCAATTTCGGTACCTGAAACCTTCTGTTAGATCTACCTGAAAAACCTGAAAAGCAGTGTTTATTTCATTTGCATGTCTGTTCTATTGTATTTATTATTTTGTGCTATTGCTCATAATTTGATTTACTTATCTTTAACAATATTTGAAACTTATATGAGTTAGGCTAGTAGTTTTTGGTGTCATAACCTTATGTATTAAGATTTTGGGTCAAAAGCAACAAAAACACTAACTAAGCCTATTTTATTTTATTTTATTAATTTTTTGTGGTGGGGCCAGTAGGAAATTTTGGCAGGGCTAATAAAAATGTGAAAATCCTTAGCGTTGAACCTTAATATCAAAACCTTTTTTTTTTAAATCTTACAGACCACAAACTTTTGAACAGTAGTGTGTATATAGTTATTTCTGAAAATATGAAATTCCAGACAAAAGAAACTTTTTTTTATATATATATATTTTGGTCATGCCTCCCCGTCCTGTTTTTGTGCAATTAAATAATCTTAAAGGATTAGTTCACTTCAGAATTAAAATTTCCTGATAATTTACTCAGCCCCATGTCAGCAAGATGTTTATATCAGTGGAACGCGCCGGCGCATTTTGAAATGAAAAACAGACTTAAAATACTCCGTTTTTGAGGAAAACATTCTATAGAATGTCTTCTTTTAGTATACACTCAGATAAAAACAAAATTTTCTTTTTGAAAAATAAAGAAAACTAACATATATCTCTCATCTCCCTCTGTGGACTTCAGTGAATACTGGGGTTCAACGGGTTGAAGGTCTGTATGAAAAGAAGCAAATGTCAGTTTATCAGTGCAGCTTCAAAGAGCTCTGAAAAGTGTTTTGAATAGCTAGTTAGCATGGCCTCTGTTATCCAGTTAGTTCAGACGAGGAATAAGAGTCTAATCTAGAGAAACCATCAGACATTTTCTAACTTTTTCTTTAAAAAATAAAATAATAACATTAAAAATATAGATTTTAAAGGAGTGTCTTGCAACATTTAACCACAAGTTCATGCAAAAAAGTCACATCTTTCAGCCTCTAAATCATTTTTATAAAAGCAAAAAAGATAAATTACTGCTTTACTGCACATTAACCTTTATTATTAATAGATGCGGTCCATCCTTTACGGGGGTATGGCATCTAAATGAGATGTAAATAAGCCCTATTGTAATCAGGCGAGAACTGTTGGGCGTTTTTCTCCCTAAAGGTCACGCCACAACTTCTCCAAATATTATCAGTGACGTAGGCGGAATGTTTTCCTCAAAAACCTTCATTACTTTTCAACAACGGGTTGAAGGTCCAAATGTCAGTTTCAGTGCAGCTTCAAAGATATAAACATCTTGCTGACATGAGGCTGAGTAAATTTTCATGAAATTTGAATTCTGAAGTCAGCTAATCCTTTAATTCTAACATGTCTGCTTTATTCCAAACCTAAACCAACTCTCTGTCCCCAACACACCTTCTGCAGACACACAGGACAACATAAGCAGGGTACAGAGAACACACAGGAGCACACAAGAGGAGAATGAATGGGTTTAAAATAGATGCAAAACCTTAAATGCCCCCAAACGCAAAACCCCAAGTAGACTGAAATGACCTGGGAACGGCATTTCAATGAAGAAAACAAGCCCCCACAGGCTGCTTTCTGATTGTGGAGTGCCAAATCCTTTAAAAGTAAGCGTAATGAACGCTCGAGCATTAGTCTCGTTAGTAAAGTTTAATGCAATGTAACGGTCTGGCTGTAAATTCCTGCTACGCTTCTGTTAAAGCTTTAAAGAAACGCCATTCCCAGGTCCAAGAACACATTTTTGGATTCAAGGATCAAACCAAGTGCAAGTTTTACTAGGTTTTCTAAGATTTACCTACATCCTAGAAGGAAAACAAATAAAAGGGGGACATAAAATGAGAGGGGGAAAACATAGTTTGAACGCCAAACCACACGAACCAATATAACGCAAACTTTGAGGAGAACTAAGAAGCTGTTGCTTACAACTGCCAGATACTGGACTTTTTCTTCTCCGTCAAGGCTGGATTCTCTCTTGACGCTCTGCATCGAACAAAACACACACTTCAGTCAATGCGAGGCAAACCAGTTTGGATGCATGTGTCGATCGGAGATGAACGTGACCGACCGTATCATCTCCGTCCACCTGACGGCCTCCTGCAGCTCCATCAGCCTCTCTTTATACTGGTTCCTCTCCATCAGGACTCGAGCCATCTCCACCCGCGTGAAGCGCTTCCTCTGGGCTGTGGGCACGTCGCTCTGAGGGAAACACGGCCTGTTAGTGCTCAGCACAGGAAAACCAGTTTTTAGATACATATGAAATCAAATATATCTACACAAATCATTAATTATTGTTCCTCATAATCTTGAATCAGAATATGCAGCATCTCTTCTCTTCTCTGATGATGAGGGCGGGGCAACCTGTCACTCACATGAGATCCACCAATAGCAAACCACAACCATCCAATCAATTCCCCACAGACAAAATCAAGACCCGCCCTACATTTGTTCTTGTTTGCGAAGCGTTTCACTCGATATACGAGGATTTGTAAAAAACAGTGTTTGAAAACACGTTAAAGGACTTCCTGCAGTTTTCAGCTAAAACCTGGAGGGTTTTACTCTTGCAAGTGAAGAAATCAAGTATTTTACTGTATTTTACAGTGCAGTTCTATTACAGCAATATATTTTTGTCTCAGTAATATTATTTTTTTTAATATAGATTCCAGACGATAGTTTCAGATCATAAGAAAATCCTAAAACTTGACGGTTTAAATAGTGTAAAGAAATTATTAAAATTATTAAAAAAATTAATAACATAATTATTGCAATTTTACTACTGTAAAGTAAAAATGTATATTTTTATTACAATGCTAATATATTTTTTTTATCTCGGACAGATAAGTTTAAGATGATAAGACAATACTAAAACTCGAGGGTTTAAATTTTTTTTTAAAGAAATTAAAATTAAAAATATAAATATAAAATTAAAAATTAAAATAAAATTATTTAAAATGAATAATTAAAATGAATAATTTACTGTATTATTATTATTATTTTTATTATTATAGAATCCCAATCTCAGACAGCAGTTTCAGACGATAAGAAAATACTAAAACTCGAGGGTTTAAATAATGTAAAGAAATTAATTATTTAAAAAATTAATAACAATTATTGCAATTTTACTACTGTAAAGTAAAAATTTATATTTTTATTACAATGCTAATATATTTTTTATAAATAGAATCCCAATCTCAGACAGAAAAGTTTCAGATGATAAGAAAATACTAAAACTCGAGGGTTTAAATTTTTTTTTAAAAGAAATTAAAATAAAAAATATAAATATAAAATTAAAAATTAAAATAAATTCTTTAAAATTAATAACAATTATTGTAATTGTACTACTGTAAAGTTAAATATATATAAAAAATAGTTTTTATTTTACAGTGCAGTTTTATTACAATGCTAATATATTTCTCCTTGAAATAATAATAATATTATTATTATTATTATTATTATTATTATAGAATCCCAATCTCAGACAGCAGTTCAACTCGAGGGTTTAACTATTGTAAAGAAATTAATTATTAAAATGATTAAAAATTAAAAACAATTTAACCCTGTAAAATAGTATAGTAATGAAAAAAAAAATATTTTTTACTTTACAGTGTAGTTGTATTACAATGCTAATATATTTCTGTCTTTTAAATATTATTATTGTTGTTATTATTATTATAAAATCCCAATCTCAGAGACTGAGTTGATGAGAAAATACTTTGAGGTTTAAAGTAAATTAACTTTAATTACTGTTTAAATGTTAGTCTTTAATGTGGTGTTCATTTGTCTGAGTGATAATGAATACGGATAATCCTGAAATCCCAGTTTCAATTTGAAAATCTTTTGCATTGAAGAATCAAGACTTCTTAAAATGTAATCGAACCGTGAGGAGTCTAATCCAGACAGATTTTAATGAAGGCTTACATCATCGTCCTCTTTTGTCTTCAGTTTGGCTTCCTCCACCTCGGCTCGGACTCTGTTTGGACAAAAAAACAAACAGAGATTCACTCAAATAGAGCTTCTCTGGGGCTGGAACGCTGACGTGTGTCATGTGACTGATGACGAACCGCTTGAGCTCCTCCTCCAGCTCTCTGTTCCGCTCCTCCAGCTTGTCTTTGGTCTGTTTCAGGACCTCCAGCTCTCCCTGAAGAACGTCTTTCTCACACACCAGCTCATCCACACGAGCGATCAGATCATTCTTCACCACATTCAGAGCGTTCCTGCAGCGAGCACAGCAATGCACCATTTAGTTGTAATAAATGGTATTTTCATAGACTCGTTGAACAACATTTTGACCTCTGAGTCCAGTTGACATGATTGCAGTAATTCCTTTCAAACAGCAGGTGGCAGCACAAGCACTGCGTTTGGAGGAAATCTGGACTGTTTGTTGTTTTTCAGACTTACTTCGTCTCCAGAAGCTGAGTGTTCTCATGGATCAGATGTTCCACTTCACGCCCCATACCTACATGACGACAGCATGAAACACATCTCGTTTAACACAGATATGCATAAGATAATCAAGAACAGATCTCTGAAAATCTCTGCTGATATGACCATTTCTGAGACAGAACACTTTACCAGAGAATGCAAATGATCAGGAAATCATGCTTACCAAAGAAATTAAGGTCTAAGATTGGCATGCAAACCAAAGAACGAAACAAAAAATAAAGGATCAGTGAATGACCAAAAGAAAATCAAGTGAACTACAAATTAAAAACTGTTCTGTATTCTAACCAGGAGCAACACGCAACTACTGAGTTAAAAATCACGAGTATCAAATATGATCATCATCTTTTGAAGAAGGTTTATTTAGTTGTTTATAAAGTTGTGGCATTGCTCCTGGTGAGGATACGGCGTGTAAAAAAGAGAGGATGAAATAAAAAACAGTGTAAACATACACACCAGAGTACTCGTCTGGGGGAAAGAAATGAAGGGCCACAAACATGGAGGAAAAACAACATGATTAGATGAGCTGTGAACGTTAGTGAAGGACGATGGGTTTAAATTAGAAGTCACTGATGTCTTTAATACTAGAGGAGAATAACAAAGGAAAAAGATACAAACACACACACACACACACACACACGTTCAACTGAGCGACTGAAAACGTACCCAGCAGATCAGCACCTTCATCCACGTCTCCTATGAGGTCATTTCCTGCAGACGAGAGCTCCTCAAAGAGAGAGTCAGTGTTGCGGTCGAACGCCATGTTCTCTATGCCTTTAGTGGGAGTGCTGGAGATGATTAACAGACGGATGAATCCAGGGAAAGTGTGTTTGGAATGAGAGTCATGTGATAAGCGAACGATTGAATCAGCATTGACGTACCTGGTGGCTTTGCATCCACTCAGGTCCATGTCCAGCTCCGGTGTGGACTCGATGATCGCCTGGACCTCCGATCGCTCGGCATTCTCACTCTGATCGGCTCCTGAGCACAAAAACATCAGTTAAAGTTGATCAACTGCTGCACTTTCACTTCACACTAGAGCTTTGGTGCAGATTCAAGCAAATGAGGATTGTTTAAAAAGAGAGGCTGGCGTTCAATTTACATGATCCACATTTATGGGAGTAAAACAGAAATGAAAAAACCTGGAACTGAGCTGCAATAGTTTGTGCAAATTGAGCTTTTAATAAAATTAAAGTGCAGCAAACACTGCAACGTTCAGACTTTAAGTGCTGTGGCCTCATGATGGCAGCAAAGGACTTCCAGAGGCACTGATGATGATGATGATGATGATGATGATGAAATCATATGCAAACACAGTTTTATATGGTAAAAAACTTAAAGTTTTTTTATTGAGCTGGGAGCTTTATATATAGGCAAGATGTTGCATGCACATGAAAACATTCATTTATTTGGTCAAAAGATCAGATCTTGAGTGTAAGCCCAGGAGTCACCTGTAGGTGGCGTCTCTGCTGCCACACCCTTCTGTACGCCGATGTTCTTCCTGCTGTCTGGTTTAGCGCTGCTGGAGTCCAGGTTCTTGTCCAAACCTTCGGCCTCCTCCACCGACGCCATGACCACATCTGATGCCGTGCCGGATTTGGACTGACCCCTTCCAGCGTCAGACAGTTCATCCTGAAACAAACCCAATGAAGCATCACCACCATCATCAGCCAGAAACTTTGCACTGACTCATATTAAGCGTTTATAAATAAATAATCATCAGCTGCACATATGTGCTAAATGAGACTGTCTACATTAATCATGAAGATTAACACAATAATTCAAGTGCAGAATGTCATCTGAACACAGACATGCTGCATGCAAATTCATTTAGAAAAATGATGAAATAATTATAATTATGAAATAATTATTATGAAATAATTTAAAAATATAAAATAAAATACAATCAAAGTCATATTATTTATACAATATATAAAGTAGCATTTATATATACATACAATATACTGATTTAATGTTATTGTATGTATACACTAATTATATATATTTTACTATATGACTATTTTATATGTAAGATTAAGATTATTTTAATAAATTCATATTTTTATTCAGCATGGACACATTAAATTGATCAAAAGTGGCAGTAAACACATTTATAATGTTATAAAAAATTCTATTTATAAAGTGCTTTTGAACTTTCTATTCATCAAAGAATCCTGAAAAATAAAATGTATGACGGTTTTCATGAAAATATGACCGTTTTCAACATTGATAATAATCATAAATGTTTCTTGAGCAGCAAATCATCATATTAGGATGATTTCTGAAGGATCATGTGACACTGAAGACTGGAGTAATGATGCTGAAAATTCAGCTTTGATCACAGGAATAAATTACACTTTACTATATATTCACATAGAAAACAGCTGATTTACATTGGAATAATATTTTGTGATTTTTACTGTATTTTTAATCAAATAAATTCAGCTTTGATCACAGAAATAAATTGCACTTTACTATATATTCACATAGAAAACAGCTGTTTTACATTGGAATAATATTTTGTGATTTTTACTGTATTTTTAATCAGATAAATTCAGCTTTGATCACAGAAATAAATTACACTGTACTATATATTCAAATAGAAAACAGCTGATTTACATTGGAATAATTTTGTGATTTTTACTGTATTTTTAATCAAATAAATTCAGCTTTGATCACAGGAATAAATTACACTTTACTATATATTCACATAGAAAACAGCTGTTTTACATTGGAATAATATTTTGTGATTTTTACTGTATTTTTAATCAAATAAATTCAGCTTTGATCACAGGAATAAATTACACTTTACTATATATTCACATAGAAAACAGCTGATTTACATTGGAATAATATTTTGTGATTTTTACTGTATTTTTAATCAAATAAATTCAGTTTTGATCACAGGAATAAATTACACTTTACTATATATTCACATAGAAAACAGCTGATTTACATTATAATAATATTTCACAATTTTTACTGTATTTTTGATCAAATAAATGCAGCCTTGGTGAGAATCTTACAGATCCCAAATCTTTAATTGGTAATTATCTACTTATGAAAAACAAAAAACCATTTATTCTCCATTTTGTATATTCAATTAAGCTAACAACATAAATAATGACTGAAAGTAAAATGGAGAAAATGTTAAGAAAAAAAACACTGACATACAAAAAAAAAAAAATGATTTAGTGCTATAATAAATGAATAAATAAAATACAAAATTAAAGAAATATTCCAGGTTACTGTTCACCAGAATTTAATGTTTATTTTTTTTAACACAATGAATAGAGACTGAAGCTTTAAAAAGGATCTTTTTAGCTTCAGAAGTAATACAAAAGAACCATAGAGACATGTTTCCTAATAATTCTAGAAGTTAGATGTTGAAAATAACCAGGAATATTCCTTTGACTACATTGAAAACAGCAAGCGATAACATCAACCACAGATGCTGAATGCAACCAAACCTGAAGCATCTCCAGGGATATGGTCATGTGTGAGTGAGTCCCACATGAGTCGGGCTGCATGTTGTTTATATGTTAGCAGATGGTTGCAGGCAGCAGTTTGTGGGCTATGAATGCAAAGAAACTTCACTATCGACACAAAAACAAGCCAGACACAGCACACTACACACTACGCTGCACTGCGGCTGCCATGAAGACTGCGGCAGGACTATCGGACGGGCTACCTTACTGGAGTCGGTCCAATGGGTTTCCAAATTCTCCTGTGAACTCTTACCATCCGCCTCCAGCTGCCCAGAGAGAAACGTACAGTAAAAACATCAATGGCGGCACTTTATTCTGTTTAGAAGGATGGGAGCTGCAGTGCCATTATATAAAGACAAAATCAGGACGGTTCTTCCCAAAAATCATCAGGAGTTAGATGATCACCAGATTAGGATGTAACTGCAGTAAAGTGAAATGTAGGCCAGGATTACACATAATCTGTGTCTCATCATGGTCGACTGAAGCATGACAGACATTTATTAAGGAAACTCGTGGTTTGTGTTTTTTTTTTTAAAAATGGTGCACTTTTTATTGGAGCAAACTTTAAAATTTGAACCCATTTTAATTCACGTCATGTGATGCATTTCTGAATTTAAAACAAGTAAGTTGTTTCTGAGGCAAAGATCTGTTATTACATTTTCTGAAAGATTACAAAGACGTTTTCTTTCTCACAATAACAAAACAGCGAACCATGCACAATAAGAGCAGATTTTATTTCATGTTCACTTTAAAGACCATATTTCAAAACTTTTTTGATGCCTTAATATCAACTCATAAAAGTGAGACATTTCTGCAAAATGATCATGTTGCTTCTTGAACATTTTGCAACACTTTCAAAGTGAAATGTCCAGTGAGTGGCGCTAAAAGCACGTTCAGTTCATGATTCGAAACGGATGAACATCAACATTTTATTGTAAAATGCTGTATCAGGTGAGCTGCAGAGCAAGTTTACTACATCAGAAAAGACTCAGATATGGAGCTGTTTATGTGATGCAAACATCAAAATGTGTTCGTTTATAAATCATGCACTATGGGAAAAGTCTTTTGAGCTCATGATATAGTGTTGTTTAAGAAACGGCATGAAAATAAGTCTTTATAAATCAATAATCTGACCCTGTAATCATAATCTGTGCGAAAAGTAATAAGAGTTGTTGGTGTTTTACTGCCTCTAGTGTTCAAAACTGCAGTGAATTGTATTTTTAGGTGCGTTTCTTAGGCCCTATGAAATCGGTTTTATTTTTCCCCAAATTTAATTTTTCTGGATTCCATTTTTTTCCCTCCCCATTTTATTTTTATTTTAATTTTTTGGACTATTTTAAATGGTTAAATTAAATTTTAGTAATCAAAAAGCCTGTCTCATTAATTGAAATCATAAAACAATAATTACAACAACAATTTATTAAAAGTAAAAAAATAAAGATAAAAAATAGATAGATAAATATAATAATAATAATAATATTAAATTATATATATATATATATATATATATATATATATAATTTTTATTTTTTTCCCCTCAAAATATGTTTTATTTTTACCGTTTTCTGGATTCCATTTTAATGGTTTAATTACATTTTAATCAAAAAGTATATCAAATTCATTTAATTCAATTTTACTTCATTTCTATGAAACGTTTTGTTTTTGTTTTTCCAGAAATTCTGCGTTGTGTATTTTAATTTTTTCTGGCAATCAAATGAAGGCATAAAACATTAATTTAATTGATCTTTTAATCATATGACATTAATCAAACTTTTTTTTTGTCAAAGTGCAGCACAACAGAGCTTTACTGTTTAAATTAAAACATGGAAGAAAAATTGCGATTATTCCTTAAAAAAAATAAAGTTTAATAATAATAATTTGTTAGTAGTGTTAGTATTATTATTAAATTGAGACATAGTTCAATTTAATTCTATTGTACAACAGTAATATATTTCTATTAAACCAAACTTTTATTTTGACGGGTAGCCATGAAGACCTTTGAGTGTCTGTGTGTTTATGATGTGACGATAGATTTTCTTAAATTAAATGGTGAAATTCCCATGAATTGACCCTCAGCTGGTTCTGTGAGTTTGTCAACACAGGAACAATGCATATAGAGAGGCCGTCGCCCTCCAGCTCTTCTGATAATGAGATGTTTTATTAATGTGGCTTTTCAAACAGCACTACACCTGTGACTGCGCTCTATAAAAAGAGCCAAAGCTCTCATTAAAATCGGCCGGTTATGGAAGAGCAACTAATCCACAGCGAGCGGCAGGAACTGACGATACAGAAGCACAGACTTCAAAGCGCTCTTCTCCTCTCTGACGTATGCGCACAAGCACAAAGCCCTGTTTGCGAGATGCTCCCGGACTCTCTCGGGTTTCCATGGCAGCGTGCGCCCACTTTTCCTCAGCGTGGCGGTTCAGAGCCGTTTAACCTGAGGAGAGGCTGACGGCACGTCATGGCCTAGTTTCTCATCTCTCTCAGAAGCCGAGACTCTGGAGGACGATATGGAGAGAAATGCAGAGTCACGGAGCGCACAAAGGCCGGTCTGTGTCCCTCCACAGTGGGAGTGTGATGGAGCCTTTGTGCTTCTGACACTCGGATGACTCGACAGCGGCCTTGAAGGGGTTTATAACGAGAAATCAAATATTCATTGAACTTCTGAAATAAAAAGAGCCTGATGCATACCGACTGTGACTTTCAAAAGTTTTCACGGTGAAAATAAAAAGCCACAACTTTCTGATATCAGACTAATGAAAGCATCAACACGTTCAGAAACTCGTCCAGTCATGATGAGGTCACAGAGATGAAGCAGAACAGATGATATTAATGCTAAAACTCAGAAGAAAGAGATAAGCTGCCAGACGCTGGGCTGTTTCTGTCTGTGTAGCACCTACAGCTCTGCAGGTAATGAATAGGTGGTTAATGTTTATTTTAATGAAAATAATGCGGTTCACAAACTATATGAAGATTTAGACTGGGTATATGGCAAAAAATACATGTTAAAAAATGTTTGCCAGAACCTAGTTTTTAGTTAATTACTCTCCCTCATGTCGTTCAAAACCCGTAAGACCTTTGTTCATCTTCAGAACACAAATTAAGATATTTTTGATGAAATCCGAGAGGTATATGACTCGTCTATATATAATCAACACTTTGAGGGAGACATGAGGGAGAGACAGAAATTTTCATTTTTGGGTGAACACTTTGACTTGATGATGGACACTTTACTATCCCATGAGGCCATGGGATGGAGGGGACGCCGTAGGTGACAACATGATAGGGCTGGGTATTGACACAATTTTCACAATTCGATTCGATTACTATTCACATGCTTTCGATTCGATTCAATATTGATTATTTTGGATGTAGTATTTCAGTTGCAGTACATGGCAAATTTTCTAGAGGAAAAACTACACATGAGAGTCAGCTGGTGCTACTATAATAATATTAAAGGTTAAATTAACTTATTTATACACAAACACTTAAATTACACTCAATGATGTTTTTATTATAAATAAAGTTTAGAATTACATAATCATATTTCTACTCCAATTGTTTTTTTAAATATAAACATTTAAATCGCAGCTGTCATGACTGATTTATTCACACATGCATTAAATATTGAAGAACATTATAATGAATATGTAACGGTGCATAGCTATATTTATCAGAATGCTGCTTTCTAGAGTTCACTTTTCTAGCTGACTAATGAGTTTATGGTCACTGAATATGTTTTTCTGAGGTAAATGTGACGTCACGTGACATTGAAGCTGTTTTATTGAGGTTGAAGCACTGATTGAGCGATTACACGAGACATGATACGGATTTCAGTAAGTTGTACTGTATATTTTAACATACCTTCAGATGTTCATGTTTATTTCGCTGTAACTGGTATTAAAGCGGAGGAGAGGATGATCACATGCTTCTCTTTAACTGAGG
The DNA here is from genome assembly GCF_018812025.1 of Megalobrama amblycephala. NCBI lineage: Eukaryota > Metazoa > Chordata > Actinopteri > Cypriniformes > Xenocyprididae > Megalobrama > Megalobrama amblycephala. Next base: position 654,238 of record NC_063063.1, on the reverse strand, counting down.
TGCTAAAGCGATCTGTCACGCCACATTAAACAGCGCCGAAACGGTGTTTATTTTTTGAATGTCATAATAAGATGGACGTCATTTGAAATCTGAGACTTTGCTTCATATCAAAAGTAACAAAGATTACTGTGATTTATTGGATGGGAGGCGCTACATATTCTGCTCATTCATCAACTGAAAACAGACTAGACTAATCGATTCTTGGGATTTAAGAATCAATATAAAATCGAGAAATCGATATTTTTTATCCAGCCCTACAACATGACGAATGTAGTACGTCTGAATTTCATTCACACAACACACATTTATATTTAATCTATATAACATACTTTAACGCTTCTGAAGTAAGTTCAAACCAAATGTAGTACCTACTCTACAGTATGCGATTCTGGACACAGCATGACTGCTAGCGGAAGTGATGCGATGACTTCACCAATTGGTGATTGGCTCTTTTATTTAGAGGGCGGGGCTTATTCCAGCACTGCGCATTGCACTTTTATATCTAGGTGTATCTAAAGTCTGTGGCTGTTCTGTGGCTGACAGCTGAAATATGATCCGCATCCTTCAAAAACTCCTGCATCAGGCCTGGATTGAGACGAGCTTCAAGGTCAGTCTATTCTAGGACGTGAGAGACTGACAATGCCATCGTTGCTGACAAAATCAATGCGAATCAGGGGAGAGGAGTGGATTCAGATCAGGTTTAGTGGTCCATCAAAATGGGTTTTCCCAATTGCAGTTTATTTCCTAAAAATGGAGAAAATGTGAGTATATTCTTCTACAAAGTCTGTTTTTGTGCTATTCTCCTCATATTCTCCATTGTTGCAGCTCCTCTCTTCCCAGTCTGTCAGTAACGCTCTGTTTAGTTCCTGTCTCTATGAAGCTCCTCCTTCTGAAAAGCACAATGTGCTCTGATTGGTCGGCTGGAGCAGTGTGTTGTGATTGGTGTTTGGGAAATGTCTCACCCCTTACCATAACCGCCAGTTTCAACTAACTCAAGCAGGCCCCGCCCCTTTATTCTGTGCATTAATTATTTAAATGAGGCGTTTCAGGGAGTTCAGAAACAGAAGAACTCCTGCTGGAGGGACTTTGGGAAGAAACAGCGACATTAAACACTAAAGAAAGATGAACATGTAAAAACACACAATAGGTAATTAAATGTGAACTATTAAGACTAAAATAGTATTTAGTGCAGATGAGTCGAGTGGTTTGTTTGTCTTGAGTTTAGAGGTTTGAGAACACAAACACGGCAGGAAGAGGTTGACTGCAAATGATTACTCCTTTAACATGAATATGTATGAAGGGGCCTAGTGTCGTGGATCTCTAAGACATGGAAGGTTCCAGAGCAAGGAAAACAGGGCATTTTGTAATGCTGAGAACTGACCCAGGATCAGCCCTGGCCTGTTAGTCTCGCTCTTGGCCCTGTCAGGGCTCTGTTTAAGCATGCAGGGCACATCAGGCCCTCAGAATGAGCTTCCTTCCCGCTGGCAGTGTTCGCTCAGGCTTCTTTAACATATGTTCCTTTCAGAGGGGGAAGCTCTCTCAATTCAAACGAACTGTGTCGTCATCGCATTTACTCCATGAGGATAACAGAACACACAAGTTTCTCACCTTGAGGCTGGTGTTGGAGCGAGGGTGGCTGAGATTGTTATATCTCCATGTGTCCGTCCCTGGAGTCTCCACAGCTTCCCGATGCAGGTCGGGGGTCATCGCATCGCTTCCCGGCAATGAAAAAATACCCAGAGAGACGGGACGCTCCTTCCTGAGTGCACACAGAAAACATACGATTGGAAACTTGAGCAAGAAACATGATGGATTACACAAGTCCTGTATTCAGATTTATCACACCAATTTCATATCAAGTATTGGGAAACAAGTGTCTGATTTACACTGGCTTAAAGGTGCCCTCGAATGAAAAATTGAATTTACCTTGGCATAGTTGAATAACAAGAGTTCAGTACATGGAAATGACATACAGTGAGTCTCAAACTCCATTGTTTCCTCCTTCTTATATAAATCTCATTTGTTTAAAAGACCTCAGAAGAACAGGCGAATCTCAACATAACACAGACTGTTACGTAACAGTCGGGATCATTAATATGTACGCCCCCAATATTTGCATATGCCAGCCCATGTTCAAGGCATTACACAAGGGCAGCCAGTATTAACGTCTGGATCTGTGCACAGCTGAATCATCAGACTAGGTAAGCAAGCAAGAACAACAGCGAAAAATGGCAGATGGAGCAATAATAACTGACATGATCCATGATATCATGATATTTTTAGTGATATTTGTAAATTTTCGTTCTAAATGTTTCATTAGCATGTTGCTAATGTACTGTTAAATGAGGTTAAAGTTACCATCGTTTATTACTGTATTCATGGAGACAAGAGCCGTCGTTATTTTCATTTTTAAACACTTGCAGTCTGTATAATTCATAAACACAACTTCATTCTTTATAAATCTCTCCAACAGTGTAGCATTAGCCATTAGCCACGGAGCACAGCCTCAAATTCATTCAGAATCAATGTAAACAATATAACAGTATACAATACTCACATAATCCGACGCATGCATGACGAACACTTTGTAAAGATCCATTTGAGGGTTATATTAGCTGTGTGAACTTTGTTTAGGCACTGTTCAAGGCAAGCGCGAGCTCCGGGGCGGGAGCACGAGAATTAAAGGGGCCGCACAGCATAAATCGGCTCATATTTAATGATGCCCCAAAATAAGTGTAGGCAGTTAAAAAAATTAATTTTTAAAAAAATCTATGGGGTATTTTGAGCTGAAACTTCACAGACACATTCAGGGGACACCTTAGACTTATATTACATCTTGTAAAAAAACGTTCAATGGCACCTTTAAAGGATTAGTTCACTTTCAAATTAAAATTTCCTGATACTCACCCCCATGTCATCCAAGATGTTCATGTCTTTCTTTCTTCAGTCAAAAAGAAATCAAGGTTTTTGAGGAAAACATTCCAGGACTTCACTGGGGTTCAACGGGTTGAAGGTCCAAATGTCCGTTTCAGTGCAGCTTCAAAGAGCTCTACATGATCCCAGACGAGGAATAAGAGTCTTATCTAGAGAAACCATCAGACATTTTCTAAAAAAAATGTTTAAAAAAAGTATATGTTTTAACCATAAATGCTCATCTTGAACTAGCTCTCTTCTTCTTCTTCTCTATTAGAATTCCAGCAGTGTAGACGCTGCTAAGTGTATTACTGCCCTCCACAGGTCAAAGTTTGAACTAATTGTAATATACTTGCACTAGCATATTGTATATGACAATTTAGTTCAAACTTTGACTGAAACTGACATTTGGACCTTCAACCCGTTGAACCCCAGTGAAGTCCACTATATGGAGAAAAATCCTGGAATGTTTTCCTTCATTTCTTTTCCACTGAAGAAAGAAAGACATAAACATCTTGGATGACATGGAGGTGAGTAAATTATCAGGAAAATTTAATTTTAAAATGAACTAATCCTTTAAACTAGATAGAAATGTGAGTGGTGCTTTATGGGGAAAACTTTCGGCATCACAACTTTCCCAGTACTTCATAAGAAGTTTGAAGTGGTTTCTAGGGTGTTGCTAAAGTCAAAAAGTGCAGTTAAATCGAAACTATTACTGAATATAAATTGTCTTCAAGATCTTCTGATCCTTACATGTCTCAATGCATGTTTTTGCCTGCCAAGTGCAAGAAGCACGATCTATTGTGATGCCGCCACTAACACCAGAGCTCCTCTAGGAGAGACATTTCTTTTGTCTTCTCTGATTGTCGGGTTGCTATAGAGCTGCATTCAGAGCGCTGAAACTGCACATTCTGTAGGGAGTGGCGCCGATCTGCTCACATGAGCAGGATTCATGCTATTCAGCTCAAACAGTACAGTAAAGACACAGTAAAGTAGAGTTGAGGAAGTGTGAATTCACAATTCCCTCAAAAAGCAGTGATAATGCAAAGTCCAGTGCACCTCAGGAGCGAGGCGTAAGTTTTATGCACTTATGGCATATGCAATAAAGCAGCGTTTCCATCCCGCGTGTTCATGAAAACAAAATCAGCACTTCCTGGGAAACTGGTGCAAAAATATCCATAGCTGCTGCAATTGGGGAAGCACTTTTTTCCTCCATCATTAATGACTGATGATAAACACCGTCATGTGATCTTGCGTTTGGATGCTGGTGTTTGGGAACACAATCCTGTGAGACGCTTCTGCGGGGAATTAAACCAAATCATTCTGATGACAGACTTTCACAACCACCAAACCAACATCCGGCGGTTAGTCCAGTTATCAAGTTGTTTTGATTAAAGATTACAACGTTTTTTTTATTTTGTGTGAATTCACTTGCCTGAATGAATTGTTCACCACAACACTAGTAACGTGCACTAACAAAGTAAATAGGGTCCATTTTGATTCATGCTGACATTACGTAAAGGGTCAGGGAGTAAATGGTAAACCGAAGCAGTGCTGTGATGGATCTCTATCTGACGTGAACATCAATACCTGTGCTGTAATCACACACGTCACAGGACAGCAGTGTCAATCACACCGTCCGTCAGTAAAGGTCGTGATTTAACAGAGTTGTGGAACTTCAGGTCCAAAGTTAAAGTTATGAAAAGCTCAATTACAGCACAGGAATTTTCTGTTTCAGATTCCAAAACAATACAAATGGGTCAAAAGCAACTAATATAATGTTTGCATTGTAACAACAGTTACTCAATTATACAAAAAAACGACATGAAAAATATTCATTTTTGATCCGTTCAGAATTAAGCCTGTTTCCCTGTTTTCGCACATTTTGAAGCCCAAATAATCTTAATGATGCTAAAATACACTATAGCTCAAAAGTTTGAGTTTTTTCTAAATGTTGAAAGATTAAAATACAAAGGCTGCATGCGAAAGAACAGCATTTATTTGAAACAGAAATCTTTTGTAACATTATAAACTTACGTTTGAACAATTTAATGCATCCTTGTTCAATAAAAGTGTTAATTTCTTACTGATCACAAACTTTTGAGTAGTTTTACTAGTATAGTCTTCATCATTATGCAAACAATAACATGTGAGAGCAGTCGCGCCGGTGCTACTAACAGATCTACAGTAGGTGGCGCCAGAACCTGATTTGGTGGCGCTGGGCGGGTTGTGCGTTTAATCATATTACTATTGTTTTGCATTAATAAGTGCAGTTACTAATAATATTACACGTTTATTTATTGGAAATGTGACAGTAAAGCACTGAGCTTGAATCGAGATGTAGATAAAATTAACTTTTGTTGACAACAGAAACATGCAAAAAGCTCATTTTTATAGGGAAAAATGTAAATGTTCTACTGTTATTAAATGTGCCATACTGAACTGACCGACAGCTTCAGTGATTAAAAACTTGCTTTCAGTGTAATTCAGTCAAAATTGGAAGAAAAGTTTTTGTTTTTCATGAGACTTTTCCATGTTTTAGGGAGTGGAAATGGCAAATAAGCCAATAAGTGCTCCTCTGCCGCCATCTACTGGTTATACTGGCAATTTCATGTCTTTTTAAATAAAGGTTTGTTTGCCACAAGGCGTTCATTCATCTTTAAACTTAGTTTTACAAATCATCACATTAAAAATAGCATTAACATTGGATCATATTTAGAGATTTGAAGCGCTTTAAAAAGTTCTTGAATTTCACTCACAAAAGTTTGCATGAATCCTGAAATAAATAATGTAAAAACATTCCACTGGAGAGACTTATATAACTTGTTAATTCATGGCACAATATTTCCTCTGGTTTCCGCGTCAGCGCTGAAGTTTATAAAAGAGAATACTTTGCCGAATTGAAATGCTTCCCACTAGATCTCGCTGCGATGTTATTAATTCTGCGGCGAATTAAACGCTTTCTCGTTGGATCTCCCAGCGCTCTGTATTAACAGTGTCACGTGATCTAGATCGGCGCTCGAGAACCTTCGTCGGGCTGTTTGTTATTGTTCGAGCAGATAAACGGTCTGTGCATCGCAGCTCAAATGAGTAGCGCGGTTTCGATCCGCTTTCGTTTAGTTTGATGTTTCTCGTATGCATTATATGCAACAGAAATGGCAGCTCTCATCAGCTGAGCAACCTAGCGCGACCTCTAACAAAATTTAGTCGCACCGGCAGGAAAAATTTCGCAAAATGCCACCATTTATTAGTCTTTAGCCCTGATAATATGTATGAAAATATCAGCTTTGGGTGAACAGCTCCAACTTTACAATTACAATCACCTGAACACATGAAACTAAAACCGTGAAAGTTTGACATCTCAGAATAAATGAACAGAACAATGTTCACAAAACTGAAGAGTGAACAACCTGAAGCCATAGAGAATGAACAAAAAGCCTGTCAGAAACAGAAGAGCACCAGAATGTCTGAGCCATAAAACTGCACTGTGATCCAGAGCAAATGTTGACAAGAGAAATCAACTCCTGCCGCACTCTCTAGAGGAAACAGACACATGACGAACAACGAGCAACGCGTGATAGTGGAGAAACGGATTAAAATCAGTAGCGTACAGACATAAATAGAGGCTTAACATGAAGAGAGTTTTCAAACCGGCGTCCGTGGAAAAGTTTAGAGACATTTATTTGATTAAAATAAATAAATAACACATCTAACGGTACACCACTGTAGTGAGTAGAAAAAATGTAACATGTAGCATATAGAAACTACACATTTTATACATTTATGTTATTTTTTTTCACTGTTTAAACAAATAGCTGCATTCTGAATTACAGAATGGGGATGATCATATTTGAGGCATCTAAAAAACTGAAAACTATCCTGTGCAAAAGACAATCTATAGGCTAACATCCTCCAAAACAAACACGCTCCGGCTGCGTACCTGCTGATCCGGGGCAGGGAGTGTGTGATGGCGGGCAGGCCGTTGGAGACGGAGTAATGCACCAGCAGCAGAACGGAGAGAGAGACGAGCACGGCGGAGTTGATGACCACCGCTCCCCCCACGAAGCCAAAGACAAACAGCAGCATGCATCCCGGACTCATGGCTGCCACCACGCGCTATGGGCCGCCCGCCGCCCCCCGATACGCCAAAACAATCCCATCAACACCGGCACAGCGCGAGAATCTGTCTGCGTGTGTGAGCTCTGCAGCCTCTCACTGCTGTGACATCATCCACACACACACACACACGCACGAGCGGCTTTGCAGCAGCTGTCTTTCCTGGCGTGTTGTTTTCCCTCTTCTCTTGCTGCGCTGCTGCTTAATGAAGCGCTCGGGCTCTTATGCGCTAATTCTGTATGCATTTTCTGGTTTCCATCACAACGCTGATTGGTTGTGGGAATTGATGCGTATATGCAGATCACGGAGAACAACAAGAAGGGTTATTATAGTTAACTACAACCATTAAAAAAAAACATTTTCAATACTGAAATAAAATAAACTTATTTTATTTCAGCCAGCCGCCAAAGCAACATTTCTCATTTTCACTTGATGTATTAAAATAAATCAAACTAAACTGAAATAAATAATACTAATAAATTAAAACAATATTTTCATTATGTGAAATAAATTAAACTTTAACTGAAATAAAATATAAATAAAAACTTTAAAACTTTATTTCAGCTAGTTACCAAAGCAACATTTCCCAATTTTTTTAAAATTTAGTTTAAAGGGTTAGTTCACCCAAAAATATTAATTCTGTCATTAATTCCTCACCCTCATGTCGTTCCACACCCGTAAGACCTTCGTTCATCTTCAGAACACAAATTAAGATATTTTTTATGAAATCCGAGCAATATAATCAACACTTTCAAGCTCCAGAAAGGAACTAAAGACATCGTTAAAACAGTCATGTGACTGCAGTGCTTCAACCTTAATGTTATGAAGAGACGAGAATATTTTTTGTGCGCAAAAACAAAACAAAAATAACCACTTTATTCAACAATATCTAGTGATGGGTGATTTCAAAACACTGCTTCATGAAGCTTTACGAATCTTTTGTTTCGAATCAGTGGTTCCATTGAAATTTCTAAACGTTTCGAAACACTTATGACGTAACGGAGCCTCGTTTACTGAAATCACGTGACTTTCACGCTCTAAACCACTGATTCGAAACAAAAGATTCGTAAAGCTTCATGAAGCAGTGTTTTGAAATCGCCCATCACTAGATATTGTTGAATAAAGTGGTTATTTTTGTTTTGTTTTTGCGCACAAAAAATATTCTCGTCTCTTCATAACATTAAGGTTGAACCACTGCAGTCACATGACTGTTTTAACGATGTCTTTAGTTCCTTTCTGGACCTCGAAAGGTACAATGGCGTTGCTGCGGTGTGGTTCAGAACCCTTGGATTTCATCAAAAATATCTTAATTTGTGTTCTGAAGATGAATGAAGGTGTTACGGGTGTGGAACGACATGAGGGTGAGGAATTAATGACAGAAATTTCATTTTTGGGACCCTTTTGCAACCTTTTAACTTGATGTAGTAAAATAGCTAAAACTGAAATAAAAAATGAGTAAAAACTATATAGACATTAAAAAAAACAACTAATAAAAAAAACAAAATTGATAACATTTTAACAACTTAAAATGAAGAAAAATAGAAAAACAAACTAATTCAAAATAGTAATAAACATTAAGATTTTTTTTTTTTAAAGAAAACAGGTCTCAAACACACACAAAAATTCAGAAATATTACTCCAATGTAAAATGAAGGAATCTCTTGAATGAATGATTCAATGACTCACTCATAAAGTCTTCACATGCTTCATTACTGGATGAATCAGCGTTTTTGAATGAATCTCTTGAATGAATGATTCAATGACTCACTCAAAGTCTTCACTTGTTTCATTACTGGATGAATCAGCGTTTTTGAATGAATCTCTTGAATGAATGATTCAATGACTCACTCATAAAGTCTTCACATGTTTCATTACTAAATGAATCAGCATTTTTGAATGAATCTCTTGAATGAATGATTCAATGACTCACTCATAAAGTCTTCACATGCTTCATTACTGGATGAATCAGCGTTTTTGAATGAATCTCTTGAATGAATGATTCAATGACTCACTCAAAGTCTTCACTTGTTTCATTACTGGATGAATCAGCGTTTTTGAATGAATCTCTTGAATGAATGATTCAATGACTCACTCATAAAGTCTTCACATGTTTCATTACTAAATGAATCAGATTTTTGAATGAATCTCTTGAATGAATGATTCAATGACTCACTCATAAAGTCTTCACATGTTGTTTCATTACTGGATGAATCAGCATTTTTGAATGAATCTCTTGAATGAATGATTCAATGACTCACTCATAAAGTCTTCACATGTTTCATTACTGGATGAATCCGTGCCTGCGTCTCAATGTGCATACTATCCATCCTAAATAGTATGTGACACTAGTAATATTCAATACTATTTAGGGTGGATAGTATGCACATTGGGATGCAGGGAGTGTTTTTGAGCAAATCTCCTGAATGAATGATTCAATGACTCACTCATAAAGACTTCACTGGTTTCATTACTGGATGAATCAGCGTTTTTGAACAAATCTCTTGAATGATTCAATGACTCACTCATAAAGTCTTCACATGTTTCATTACTAAATGAATCAGCATTTTTGAATGAATCTCTTGAATGAATGATTCAATGATTCACTCATAAAGACTTCACTGGTTTCATTACTGGATGAATCAGCGTTTTTGAACAAATCTCTTGAATGATTCAATGACAAATACATTTGTTTAACAGAAAAATATCTTAATTTGTGTTCTGAAGATGAACAAAGGTGTTACGGGTGTGGAACGACATGAGGGAGAGTAATTAATGACAATTTTCATTTTTGGGACCCTTTTGCAACCTTTTAACTTGATGTAGTAAAATAGCTAAAACTGAAATAAAAAATGAGTAAAAACTATATAGACATTAAAAAAAAAAAAAAACAACAACAACAAAATTGATAACATTTTAACAACTTAAAATGAAGAAAAATAGAAAAACAAACTAATTCAAAATAGTAATAAACATTAAGATTTTTTTTAAAGAAAACAGGTCTCAAACACACACACAAAAATTCTGAAATATTACTCCAATGTAAAATGAAGGAATCTCTTGAATGAATGATTCAATGACTCACTCATAAAGTCTTCACATGTTTCATTACTGGATGAATCAGTGTTTTTGAATGAATCTCTTGAATGAATGATTCAATGACTCACTCATAAAGTCTTCACATGCTTCATTACTAAATTAATCAGCATTTTTGAATGAATCTCTTGAATGAATGATTCAATGACTCACTCAAAGTCTTCACTTGTTTCATTACTGGATGAATCAGCGTTTTTGAATGAATCTCTTGAATGAATGATTCAATGACTCACTCATAAAGTCTTCACATGTTTCATTACTAAATGAATCAGCATTTTTGAATGAATCTCTTGAATGAATGATTCAATGACTCACTCATAAAGTCTTCACATGTTGTTTCATTACTGGATGAATCAGCATTTTTGAATGAATCTCTTGAATGAATGATTCAATGACTCACTCATAAAGTCTTCACATGTTTCATTACTGAATGAATCCGTGCCTGCGTCTCAATGTGCATACTATCCATCCTAAATAGTTGTGACACTAGTAATATTCAATACTATTTAGGGTGGATAGTATGCACATTGGGATGCAGGGAGTGTTTTTGAGCAAATCTCTTGAATGAATGATTCAATGACTCACTCATAAAGACTTCACTGGTTTCATTACTGGATGAATCAGCGTTTTTGAGCAAATCTCCTGAATGAATGATTCAATGACTCACTCATAAAGACTTCACTGGTTTCATTACTGGATGAATCAGCGTTTTTGAACAAATCTCTTGAATGATTCAATGACTCACTCATAAAGTCCTCACATGTTTCATTACTAAATGAATCAGCATTTTTGAATGAATCTCTTGAATGAATGATTCAATGATTCACTCATAAAGACTTCACTTGTTTCATTACTGGATGAATCAGCGTTTTTGAATGAATCTCTTGAATGATTCAATGACAAATACATTTGTTTAACAGAAAAATATCTTAATTTGTGTTCTGAAGATGAACAAAGGTGTTACGGGTGTGGAACGACATGAGGGAGAGTAATTAATGACAATTTTCATTTTTGGGACCCTTTTGCAACCTTTTGACTTGATGTGCTAAAATAGCTAAAACTGAAATAAAAAATGAGTAAAAACTATATAAGACATTAAAAAAAAAAAAAACAACAACAACAAAATTGATAACATTTTAACAACTTAAAATGAAGAAAAATAGAAAAACAAACTAATTCAAAATAGTAATAAACATTAAGATTTTTTTTAAAGAAAACAGGTCTCAAACATACACAAAAATTCAGAAATATTACTCCAATGTAACACAGCTGTTCTACTACACAGATTTGGTATATTATACTATGACTGTCTTATAAAACCACAATTATTATCCTGACTCTCAGACAATAGAAAGCAGAACGAAATTCTGTAAATATGAGTTTTTTTACTCTCCCAGAGCGGAGCAGTTTGAAAACCCTTTCCTAGACTGAACCGTGTTGCTGATGTTGTGAGAATCATGTGCCGCATGTGAAGAACATGAATGCTGCTTTAAAGATGGATTCCATCAGAGGGTCCATCTGCTGAGAGGATTATGGGATTATTTCAAAAACGTGATCATGTCAAATCAAAGAGTTTGCTATATTTTCACAGAGTTGCCTTTATATTTTAGGATCACTATTTTGAAAATGTTTGAAAAGCCATGCAGAAATAATCCCAAGCATTTACAGACAAGATCCGGCCATCAGAAACTACAATACTGCATGTCTGAGAACCTTCTGTGAAATATGCATCATACATGAGCTTCTGCTTCAGTTTTCCTGCTGTCCGTCTATTACAGAATCCGTTTCACTGCTTCTGTCTTCATTAACATCCACCAGATGATTCTCTCTCACTGCCTCTATCTCACACTCAGCTGAGACACACACACACACACACACACACACACACACACACACACACACTGCCCTACATTAGGAGGCGCTCACAGCGGTTGTGTGCATGCATGTGGGCGACTTCACACGGGTTATTTAAGTGCAGAATCAAAGCAGACTGATGGGGAACATAAATGGAAATGGCATAAATATTAAAGTGGAAGCTATTAATAACAGCCTTGCATCTTGATTTGTATCAGTTTTAATGCACTTATTTATTTATTCATAATTTAACACCATAATAGCAAGAATGGCTATACTCAATATTATCAGTATTTAAAAAATTCTCATTACAATATCATTTCAATACATTACTTACAATAATATCAAACATTTTCTTAAGAAGCAAACAATATACAAAACATACATAAATAACAATAACAAAAATAGCAATAATAAATGTCATATAGAATCTTTTAATTTAATTTGTGATAAAAATTCTAGAATTTTTCCAGGAAATATCATTTTCTTTAATGCACTAATCAAAATAACAAAAAGTTTTTTTAACCAATGTTTTATTGACAATAAGAAGTATTCGAAATGTATAATTTACAATCTGCAAAGTAGATCTGCATAAATTCTGAATAAATTGAGAATCAAATTTTTTTGTTTAAAATGAAGATCATAATTCTTTGATGACTCTGATTAGACAACTAAATAAAACAATGTGTAATTTACTAGAGGATTCTGACAAAATGTTTTTCTGCAAACAAAAATTTGCTGCAGTCTATTTAAAAATATTTAATTAATTTGAATTCATTTAAAAAAAATTGGGTTGAACGAATGATTCAACGACTCACTCATAAAGACTTCACTTGGTTTCATTACTGGATGAATCAGCATTTTTGAATGAATCTCTTGAATGAATGATTCAATGACTCACTCATAAAGTCTTCACTTGTTTCATTACTGGATGAATCAGCATTTTTGAAAGAATCTCTTGAATGAATGATTCAATGACTCACTCATTAAGACTTCACTTGTTTCATTACTGGATGAATCAGCGTTTTTGAATGAATCTCCTTGAATGAATGATTCAATGACTCACTCATAAAGTCTTCACTGGTTTCATTACTTAGATGAATCAGTGTTTTTGAATGAATCTCTTGAATGAATGATTCAATGACTCACTCATAAAGTCTTCACATGTTTCATTACTGGATGAATCAGTGTTTTTGAGCAAATCTCCTGAATGAATGATTCAGTGATGACTCACTCATAAAGTCTTCACATGTTTCATTACTGGATGAATCAGTGTTTTTGAGCAAATCTCCTGAATGAATGATTCAATGACTCACTCATAAAGTCTTCACATGTTTCATTACTGGATGAATCAGTGTTTTTGAGCAAATCTCCTGAATGAATGATTCAATGACTCACTCATAAAGTCTTCACATGTTTCATAACTGGATGAATCAGTATTTTTGAGCAAATCTCCTGAATGAATGATTCAATGACTCACTCATAAAGTCTTCACATGTTTCATTAGTGGATGAATCAGTGCTTTTGAATGAATCTCTTGAATGAATGATTCAATGACTCACTCATAAAGACTTCACTGGTTTCATTATTAGATGAATCAGCGTTTTTGAATTAATCTCTTGAATGAATGATTCAATGACTCACTCATAAAGTCTTTATGTTTCATTACTGGATGAATCAGCGTTTTTGAATGAATCTCTTGAATGAATGATTCAATGAGTCACTCATAAAGTCTTTATGTTTCATTACTGGATGAATCAGCGTTTTTGAACGAATTTCTTGAATGAATGATTCAATGAGTCACTCATAAAGTCTTCACTTGTTTCATTACTGGATGAATCAGCATTTTTGAATGAATCTCTTGAATGAATGATTCAATGACTCACTCATAATGTCTTCACTGGTTTCATTATTAGATGAATCAGCGTTTTTGAATGAATCTCTTGAATGAATGATTCAATGACTCACTCATAAAGTTTTTATGTTTCATTACTGGATGAATCAGCGTTTTTGAACGAATTTCTTGAATGAATGATTCAATGACTCACTCATAAAGTCTTCACTGGTTTCATTATTAGATGAATCAGTGTTTTTGAATGAATCTCTTGAATGAATGATTCAATGACTCACTAATAAAGTCTTTATGTTTCATTAATGGATGAATCAGCGTTTTTGAATGAATCTCTTGAATGAATGATTCAATGACTCACCCATAAAGTCTTCACTTGTTTCATTACTGGATGAATCAGCATTTTTGAACGAATCTCTTGAATGAATGATTCAATGACTCACTCAAAGTCTTTACGTTTCATTACTGGATGAATCAGCATTTTTGAAAGAATCTCTTGAATGAATGATTCAATGACTCACTCATTAAGACTTCACTTGTTTCATTACTGGATGAATCAGCGTTTTTGAATGAATCTCCTGAATGAATGATTCAATGACTCACTCATAAAGTCTTCACTGGTTTCATTACTGGATGAATCAGTGTTTTTGAATGAATCTCTTGAATGAATGATTCAATGACTCACTCATAAAGTCTTCACATGTTTCATTACTGGATGAATCAGTGTTTTTGAGCAAATCTCCTGAATGAATGATTCAATGACTCACTCATAAAGTCTTCACATGTTTCATAACTGGATGAATCAGTATTTTTGAGCAAATCTCCTGAATGAATGATTCAATGACTCACTCATAAAGTCTTCACATGTTTCATTAGTGGATGAATCAGTGCTTTTGAATGAATCTCTTGAATGAATGATTCAATGACTCACTCATAAAGACTTCACTGGTTTCATTATTAGATGAATCAGCGTTTTTGAATGAATCTCTTGAATGAATGATTCAATGACTCACTCATAAAGTCTTTATGTTTCATTACTGGATGAATCAGCGTTTTTGAATGAATCTCTTGAATGAATGATTCAATGAGTCACTCATAAAGTCTTTATGTTTCATTACTGGATGAATCAGCGTTTTTGAACGAATTTCTTGAATGAATGATTCAATGAGTCACTCATAAAGTCTTCACTTGTTTCATTACTGGATGAATCAGCATTTTTGAATGAATCTCTTGAATGAATGATTCAATGACTCACTCATAATGTCTTCACTGGTTTCATTATTAGATGAATCAGCGTTTTTGAATGAATCTCTTGAATGAATGATTCAATGACTCACTCATAAAGTTTTTATGTTTCATTACTGGATGAATCAGCGTTTTTGAACGAATTTCTTGAATGAATGATTCAATGACTCACTCATAAAGTCTTCACTGGTTTCATTATTAGATGAATCAGTGTTTTGAATGAATCTCTTGAATGAATGATTCAATGACTCACTAATAAAGTCTTTATGTTTCATTAATGGATGAATCAGCGTTTTTGAATGAATCTCTTGAATGAATGATTCAATGACTCACCCATAAAGTCTTCACTGGTTTCATTACTGGATGAATCAGTGTTTTTGAACAAATCTCTTGAATGATTCAATGACAAATACATTTGTTTAACAGTCATTTGTTGATGTGGTGTAACAATGTAATTGATAAAATCTTTATATGGAGCATCAAGTTACTTTTAAAAGGTGATTTCCTCTATTTCGCTAACGTAGACAGTGTTTATATCCGAACTATAAACTTTTATCCCAGTACTTCTGTGATAATCTGAATTATTGTAAGACTGTTTCATATCTATACATGACAACGTCTCTCTCTGGCTCAGAACACAGATCTGATTGTTCGCTGTGATTGGACTTGTCAAACGTTTAATAGACACAACCGAATCACTGTAATGTAGCAATGAGATTGCACGGGTGTTTGAATCGAGGTCGCGATCTTTTAATGATTAATTGTGCAACTCTACTGCAAAGGAATCAAAAAATATGTCCAAATTAGGGACGTGCCCGAAGCCATATCCGAATTAGGAAAGGCACGGAAAACATCTGGGTCATGTTTGCACTTTCCTCCTTCACTGGCCTTAATTATATCCTTGTAATCAGAATTAAACATAAAATAATGTCAAAGATGTGAAAACAACCGAGAATTGAACAAATAGTTCAAGTTTTTAAGGGATAATGCATGACTCACCTCACAAATGGTTGACAAAAGCAAAAATGTTTATTGTGTTTATTGAGGAAACATTATACCATTATATTATACCGATATACCATTTTTTAGCATCAGTACCCAAGTACTGTACTTCATTCAGCTAATATGACACAGGACGGTGTTAAATCTTGAAGCTTGTTATGAAAACTGTTTTTAACTCATCCTCACCTGATTCTGCTCTGACTGCCAGTGTCTGCCGTCTCCCCCGTCAGCTGCTGGTATTTGGTACGTTCCAAGTGCTCCATGTAACTGTGGATCATCTGTAAACCCAAACACGCTCATTACTGTCTGACGACGCATGCCAAAGCATCTTTTACAGCGGCTCAGGGATGTGAATGGCTCTTACCTCTGTGTGTCTCTGATGGAGGCCGTTGTACTCTTTCTTCAGCTCGGCTTCACGTTCTTCTAATCTTCCAACTATAAACAGAGGAATGTTTATTTATATTTGTATAGGTTTAAATTTAAACGCAGGCATACTGTGATTCAGAGGGAAAAGCTTTTCTGTTCGGATCTGAACAGCTGTAGTATCAACACACAGCCAGAAGGGGTCAGTACAGACACAGGAATAAAACAGACAGAAACATTTTGGGTAAATCTCTCATTATGAGGTGTTACAACACTAAAAGCTTAATAAATACAAGTATGTTCATATGTTCATATTAAAATGATTTTGCTCTCATAGCTGAGCATGTGCTGTGAAATCCCAATATTATTCCTGTCAAATAAAACAACATTGTGTATGATGGTGATTAATGGGTTTTAAATTTGACTATAAAGTCTCTTAAAACAGTCATTGACTAGTTAGGATCCTCGTCTCGCATCTTCCGTCTCTAATGTAAACTTTAGCAGTGACGATAGAGTCAATTTGATTCTGTGTCAGTGAATCGATTCAGAACTCTGATTCAAAAATGTGTTCATGTCATCTCTCAAAAATGTTCCCATGTGGCATTATTCTAGGATTAAAATGTTTTCATGTTAAGATGTTTGTCCCATTTCTTGATAAACACTGCTGGTCAAGTTATAATTTTTAATGTTTGTGAAACCAAAACTGCATTTATTTGATCAAAAATACAGTAAAAATTCAGAAATATTATTATAATGTAAATCAGCTGTTTTCTATGTGAATATATAGTAAAGTGTAATTTATTCCTGTGATCAAAGCTGAATTTTCAGCATCATTACTCCAGTCTTCAGTGTCACATGATCCTTCAGAAATCATTCTAATATGTTCATATTTTTGTGGAAACTGTGATACATTTTATTTGAGAATAGAAAGTTCAAAAGAACATCGTTTATTTGAAATAGAATCTTTTCTAACATTATAAATGTCTTTACTGTCACTTTTGATCAGTTTAATGCATCCTTGCTTAATAAAATTATTCATTTCTTTAAAACAAATAAAATCGTACTGACCACAAAGTCAAGCAAAAATAATTAAATATCATTTTCCTGGTTTTCTCTGACAACGCTGCAGAAAACATGCCTTTGAATTTTTAGTTGCATTAAACATTTTCAATCTATGTGTCAACAGAAGCTTAATTATGGTTCCTGTGACTGGAGAGGAAGTTTAATTCAAAAGAAACTGTACAAATGTAGACTTTAGAAAGGCTTTGTAATGCTGATTCTCTTTACATCAAGAGAACAGAGTGAGTGAATGAAAGTGTCATTCATCATTTCAGTCACACACTTCTCCAGTCCATCACTCCAGTAAATCCACTGACTCATGTGCCGTTTATGGTTACAGTAGAGAAATAGAAATCTATTTCCGTTAACCACAAAATGGGAAGTTTTTGCACAAACACAATTGACTGAACTACTTCCTGCCAGAATGTTGAAATGCAGGGAACAGTGTTTTTAATCCTCATTCAGGACACTGAAAGAATCGATGATATTCACTAGATGTGTCATCTGACAGAAGTGTTTACGTAACGTGCCGCCCACCTGGAGCGGAGCTTGGCAGTAAACACGGTCATCCACCCATCATGTGGGCGAGTTCAGCAGCCCTTAAGCTGTAATCCAGTTCAGCCCATTCTCAGTCAGACGCTGTTTGTGAAGCGCTGATCCAAGAGAGAGTCTGATCAGGTATTCAAGAGAATTAAAGCTTTTACACCTGGTTACACTTGGCCATATCTCCACCCGACAAACCAACGTTTAACAGACTGTGGAGCCAAAACATGAAGGACTTTAAAAGTAAACAACAATATTTTTTAACTCAATTCATTGATTAATCAGTAGCCAATGAAGCCAATGACTGGAGTAATACGGACTCTCTTTCAGTGTTTAGTATAAAGCATAACAATAATCCAGTTGCAAAGATATAATTTTCTTGGTAAAACTGATTTCAGTTTTGCAATCCTTCTTAACTGAAAGAACTATTTATTTTTAACCACGCTTTTATTTGATGGTCAAATTCGAGATCTGAGTCGAAAATTACGCCTGCGTCATTCTGTGTCAAATCAACCAAATTTCAGAAACTTCTCCAGGTTAAAAAGGTTTTATTTTGTTAATATTTTCTATTTGAGATCCCCATATCTATGGGACTGAACTATATAGAGCCTTAAAAAGTTTATTAAGAATGAGAATCTAGAAGGATTTTACAATATCTTGAATACTTTTAGAGTTACAGTGATGACAACTTTGGAAAAAGGCAATTTATGGCTTTCAGGTATGTTCTATGCAATTGAGATAATAGGAAAAATTGAGATACATTTCTAGTTTTAGATATTCCTCTTTAAAAGAAAAATGTGACCCACATTTGGTTTTTGACCAGTGAAAATGTGCACAATTTACTCATGGAGCCGCATTAAGATCTCCATATCTCTGGGATTGAACCATCGAGGGCCTTTAAAATGAAGATACCTAAAGGAAAGTTTGTTCAGAATCAGAATCTAAAAGGATATTAAGATATCTTTAGCACTTCTTGAGTTACAGACATGAAAACTTGAGGAAAAAACACAAGAAGTGCTTTTTCCCCATGTTTGAACAGTCACTGTTGGCATATAATGAAACACAGATTGATAAAGTCAACAGATTTCACTAACAGATCTACCAATCTCTGTGTGAAAATAAAATAATGATGCTGCCATCTTTATAAAGTCATTTTACACTCCTCTAATTTGGCTCCAAATCTCAGGTGAAAATGGTCATCTACAAAACAGTAAATCTACATCTGTGATGTTTAATATTTTGCCGTTCATCACTATTTATGTTTGTCTTTCTACAGAGAAAAAATGAACAAAATCAAACATTTGAGCCGGACCTGTGGTTGAGTTGACACTGAATGACCCACCCAGATTAGTGACGTGATTTTAATGCAGGATGAGAACTGTCCCAGAGTACACACCGTGCTTTTTGTCATTTAACATTAAGAAACTGGAATTCATCCAGCGTTTCACGTCCTCAAGGCAATCCAGCAGAGAATTTTTTAGCCACATTATTTCCTGCTTTAAACGGAGGATGCAACTGCGTATCATCGGCATAACATTGATATGAAATGCCATGTTTATTAAATATGGAGCACAATGGCAACATGTAAAGGCAGAAACGCAGCGGCCCTAGAACAGAGCCCTGAGGAACCCCCGTAAGTTACAGGAGCAGAAGAATCATGATGATTCCCCGAAAGTTCTGCCTTCCAGAACCAACATAAGGTCACTTCACACAGCGGTCAAGACATGATCCAGTGCGTCAAAAGCTGCACTATAGAGTCATTTAGCACCCTAATGAGGGCACTCAGTGCTTCTGAAACCGACTCAAACTTATCCAGGATATTTATCTCTGCTAAGAATGAACACAACCTTTTCTAGTATTTACACAATGAAAGGAAGTTTAGAAAATGAATATAAATCTGATCAAATTTAACAGAGTTCACTTCAACGAAAGCAACAGAGCTGCAATTTGTTTATTATCAGCTCATTTCAAGATCAAAAACCGCGATGCGAGAGAGCGGCATCAGCGCTGGTAAGATAGTTTAGTGTCACTATTTTTAATGAAGATGACTGTGTTGAGCTTCAGGATGCATAAATTCAGTTTCATTTGAGGCCGTTTGCGCGTCTGCTTGCTGAAGAGATCATCAGAAACTCATCTGCAACAGGCCATATCATGTTGCTGTCATATCTGACTGCCCGGAGCCAGTATCCTGTAACGCTCTCACATGTTTATTTATTTTTTACCATTTTGGGAGGAGTAAAATTTACATACACTGCCCTCCGAAAGTTTGGAAAAGCTCTAGAAAAGGACAATATTGGCATGAATCCTTTTTAATTTGTGATAATTTTGCACTGATAAGGGACAACGCAAACTACAAAAACATATTTTATTACGTAAACAGTTTATACATAGAAAAAAACTTACATTTGATTCCTCAAAATACCCAGCATTAGCAGCTATCTGACCTAAACTGGGTTCTGATTGGTTCATTGTATTCTAAACTTAATTGGCAATCAATTGTTGAAGCTATTAAGGTGTCAAATCTTTTACAAACCTGGGCCAAGATTAAACCAGTAACCAGCATCACAGCTGGCAAAGGGGCATGTCTGACTTTTTTATATTGTCATTATTATGTAATCAAAATTTAAGTTATTATTGCTGGTCTTCAATGATAATGTCAAGTTACTTTAATGTATTTGCACCAAAAAATGATAATGATTATGCTGATATCGTCCAAAACCACACATTGCCAGGAGTGTTTCCAAACTTTTGGAGGGTAGAGTATGTGACTTCAACAACCAGATGCATTTACACTTGTCCAGTTTGGTCAGGAAAGTGTCTCAAACTCTCTTTTAAATAATGACGCAAACAAATAGTTGAGTATGAGTTGTGAATGTTCAATATATCACCCAGTCCTAGAGAGCTGAGGTGAGGGAAAGCAGTTCACTTACTCTGATCCGCGTAGTTCTTGGTCTTGAGCTCCATCTGTCTGGTTTGAGCCTCCAGAAGCTGCACACGGGTCTGTAGATCCTTCTTGTCTTGCTCTTGCAAGTCCTCATACTCAATATATCTCTGGAGGACAGAGAGAGAGAGAGAGTTTACATACACTGAGATATTTCTATAGGTCTCTTCTGCTCACCAAAGCTGCATTTATTTGATCAAAAATACGGTAAAAACAGTGAAATATTATTATAATGTAAATCAGCTGTTTTCTATGTGAATATATAGTAAAGTGTAATTTATTCCTGTGATCAAAGCTGAATTTTCAGCATCATTACTCCAGTCTTCAGTGTCACATGATCCTTCAGAAATCATTCTGATATGATGATTTGCTGCTCAAGAAACATTTATGATGTCATATTTTTGTGGAAACTGTGATACATTTTATTTTCTCAGGATTCTTTGATGAATAGAAAGTTCAAAAGAACAGCATTTATTTGAAATAGAATCTTTTGTAACATTATAAATGTCTTTACTGTCAACTTCATGCATCCTTGCTGAATAAAAGCATCAATATCTTTAAATTCTCTGTAAATCATTTTTAATGTGCATTTAAGAAGGAAAAACTACAAAAAAAAAAAAAAAAATTCTTCCCAGTTCCTGTCACTTGAAGCATTTATTCAGCATTTTTGTACAAGTACAGTACAGTCCAAAAGTTTGGAACCACTAAGATTTTTAATGTTTTTAAAAGAAGTTTCGTCTGCTCACCAAGGCTGCATTTATTTAATTAAAAATACAGTAAAAAACAGTAATATTGTGAAATATTATTACAATTTAAAATAACTGTGTACTATTTAAATATATTTGACAAAGTAATTTATTCCTGTGATGCAAAGCTGAATTTTCAGCATCATTACTCCAGTCTTCAGTGTCACATGATCCTTCAGAAATCATTCTAATATGCTGATTTGCTGCTCAAGAAACATTTATGATTATTATCAATGTTGAAAACAGTTGTGTACTTTTTTTTTCAGGATTCCTTGATGAATAGAAAGTTCAAAAGAACAGCATTTATCTGAAATACAAAGCTTCTGTAGCATTATACACTACCGTTCAAAAGTTTGGGGTCAGTAAGAATTTTTATTTTTATTTTTTTGAAAAGAAATTAAAGAAATGAATACTTTTATTCAGCAAGGATGCATTAAATCAATCAAAAGTGGCAGTAAAGACATTTATAATGTTACAAAAGATTAGATTTCAGATAAACACTGTTCTTTTGAACTTTCTATTCAT
Source organism: Megalobrama amblycephala (assembly GCF_018812025.1). Taxonomy (NCBI): domain Eukaryota; kingdom Metazoa; phylum Chordata; class Actinopteri; order Cypriniformes; family Xenocyprididae; genus Megalobrama; species Megalobrama amblycephala. The sequence continues at coordinate 631,989 of NC_063063.1, read as the reverse complement.
CAAATAATCCTGAAAAAAAATATTGTACACAAATATTTTGTACAATTGTACACATTAAATGTTTATTGAGCAGCAGATGATTTCTGAAGGATCATGTGACACTGAAGACTGGAGTAATGATGCTGAAAATTCAGCTTTGCATCACAGGAATAAATTACTTTGTCAAATATATTTAAATAGTACACAGTTATTTTAAATTGTAGTAATATTTCACAATATTACTGTTTTTTACTGTATTTTTAATTAAATAAATGTAGCCTTGGTGAGCAGACGAAACTTCCTTTAAAAACATTAAAAATCTTAGTGGTTCCAAACTTTTGGGCTGTACTATATATCTCAGATGAGATGTGACGATCAGACTCAAACAGCAGGGTCAGGACTCGGAGTATAAGAGTCAAGTGCAAAACACAAGGTCAGCACAGCAGTCCGAGTGGGACGTGAACCAGGGGTCATTTCCACGCAAAGCCGTTTAACTCTTTCAGACAGACAGCTGCTGACCCGTGACTCGCTCAGTCCTGCTTCACTCCCTCATACCCCAGCGCTGGGCGAGGTCTGTGTGTCATGAGGGCAGCTGAGAGGATTTCCCCTCCTTCAGACTCCAAACACACAGCATGTCCTCACCTCTATTGTTAGATGTCACCCAAGCCCTGCAGCGACATGAGCGCAGCAGACCACAACACCAATAGCTGCGGCACGGTTTGTGTTTGTCGTGTGTGTATGAAATCAGCTGGCATGACGCCACAATACTAAAGGTGCGCCCAGTAGTTTTTCATATAAAGAAATCAACTGTATTTTTTATTTGATTTAATTAGGGCTGCCCGACTAAAACTTCTTCTAGTCGACTAGTAGTCGTTCATTTAAGCCATTAGTTGACTAATCACACGTTTATATTAATTTAATTGTTTAAATATATACTGAGGAGAATACTTAAACCATAATGAGTATTTAATATATATATAGGTGTAATATTGCCTATTCCATGCTCAAGTGCACACATAAAGCTGCAGCAAAGCACTGGCAAAAGTAATGATTATGAATGTGTCGGGAAAAATAGCGAGGAGATATTATTTATTAATAAACTAGTGTTTTCTGAATCAGTGTCGCTGCATAAATGAAGTTGATGATGCTTGTCATCTTCACAGTATAGTGAATGCGCTTATAGAGAGAAATGCCATTTTCATAAAGATTACACAAGCAGAGAGTATTTCTTTTAGTTTGTTTAAAAGTAGACATTTCAATCTTTCTATAGATATATTTCTCATGTCTGTGAGGCGAGTATACGCTGAGATTCGGTTCATTTTTGTGACACGCTCCAGTTCGGGGAGACCGAGACGGCAGAAAGCGCTTCCTGTTTATGTTCTTTATTTTACAAAAGCACAATGTTTTCATGTTATTGTGAGTTTACACAAATAAAAGTAGATCCTTTACAGTTTCGAATGATCTGTATGATCGAAAATGACACAGTATTTTAAGTAGTTTCTGCTGTTATCAGAAGAAATGCAAGTGATCGCGCCGGCGCCTCCATAAACACTTCATCTTCACACTCCACACAAACACTTGGATATGAGCCAAATAATATCACACATTAATCTAGTTTAACATTAGAGCGAGCGCTACTAACATGTTTCAAAAGATAAGCCATATTTGAGGTTGATGGATGATAGATGAACGTTTGGATTTCCTGCCCGACACACTGTAATTACCTAGCGCACGATGAAATGCATTTTGATTTTTTCCCAAATTCTGTTTTTCCCATTTTAATTTTTTTGGACTCCATTTTAATAGTGAAAATTGAATTTTAATAATAAAAAAGCTTGTCTAATTAATTGAAATCATGAAACAAACTTTTAATAAATTGTTAAATTGTATAACAAAAATACAAATATACATTTTTTAGGGCCCTATGAAATACATTTTATGTTTTTCCCTCAAATTCCATTTTATTTTTTACCAAATTCTGTGTTTTCTGTTTTCAAGTTTTCTGAATTCCATTTTAATGGTTTAATCAAATTTTTATAATCAAAGAGCATGTCTAATTAATTGAATTCATAAAAAAACATTTATTAATTTAAAAAATTCTATGAATATTTTTGTTTTTTCAGAAATTCTGGTGTGTATTTTAATTTTTCTGGCAATCAAATGAATGCATAAAACATTAATTTAATTTATCTTTTAATCATATGAAATTAAACTTTTTTTGTCAAACGAAGTGCTGCACAACAGAGCTGTCCTGTTAAAATTAAAACATGCAATTGTGATTATTCCTTTAAAAAAAGTTAATAATTGTTTATTATTATTATTATTATTTATTATTACATTATTATTATTATTGTTAGTATTATTATTACACTGAGACGTAGCTTAATTCTACTGTACAACAGTAATACATTTCTGTCACAATTTCTTTAAGTCAAGCCGAACTTTTATTTTGACGGGTTGCCAAGTCAAGTCAAGTCACCTTTATTTATATAGCGCTTTTTACAATGCAGATTGTGTCAAAGCAGCTTTACATTGATAACTGGTACATAATTTGGCTGCACAGCAGCTCTTAAATAATGGTGTCAGGCAGATCAGAAGCACTGTTGAATAAATGTCAAGAATACTATTGAATATCAAATGTCAAGTGTCCCCAACTAAGCAAGCCAAAGGCGACAAAGGGTTGCCGTGAAGACTTCATAGTTTCGGTGTGATTATGACATGACGATAGTTTTTCTCAAATGCTCACGAAGTGACTCTCAGAGCGTCTCTGGAGATGAAGTCGACTATTAGGGGCTACAAATAATGTCCCCCACATGTAATTCAAAATAATGCAAATATGGTGTATTTATTACAATAGCATGTGTAACTTTCTCTAAATCATAAAAGAGAGCTACAACATGTTCTTTCCTAATGAAAGCATCGCATATTTAATTTTCAAGGTGCTTTGACCTTTCCTGAATACACATTGAGATGTTGAGATTTCAGTATCAGGCGATCATTAACATCCTCTCCAGTGGTTTACATAAAGCTATAGGACAATAATTAACGGGATCACTGTGGTATTTTCCTGGTATTGGCATGGGTATTATTTGTAATGTTTACAGTTCTCCTTATACACACAACACAACCAGCATGAGCCAGATGAACAACAGTACGTGAGGTCATCTCGCCTTCATCACCCCTAAACACGTCAAGCACATATATGTGTCACCCAGAGCTTTTAATTTAAATCAGAGTCTGTCCTGCTACGGACGCCTACGTGTGTCTGCAGATCACATGAGCCTCTACCTGATGAAGTTATCAAGCAACTTCACAGAGAGAGAAGAGCATCTGTGTCTGCTGATGAAAGGCTCGGGGACATCACACGTGTGAGGGCCTCATGATCTGAGACGCAGGTCAGCATCACTGCGTGACCTCTGACTGAACCCCGAAACTCCTCCCATAACAGGGCTGAGTTCGTATTATTAACTTTACAGCAAATAAAAATCATTTAATTTAAGGGCATAGTTATACTGCAATTCAATCTACGGCATGAAAACATACAACTCGACTGGTGATTCTCAAACAATATGAGAAATTGATACTTTTATTCATCAAGGATTCATTAAACTGATCAAAAGTGACAGTAAAGACATTTATAATGTTACAAAAGATCAAATAAATGCTGTTCTTTTGAACTTTCTATTCATCAGAGAATCCTGAGAAATAAAATGTATCAGTTTTCACAAAAATATGAACATTGATAATAATCATAAATGTTTCTTGAGCAGCAAATCAGCATATTAGAATGATTTCTGAAGGATCATGTGACACTGAAGACTGGAGTAATGATGCTGAAAATGATCACAGGAATAAATTATATTTTAACATATATTCATACAGAAAAACTGTCTAGCGGGACACTTGGTGCTTTTATTTTATTCTTATCACATATCATAAATTAGGTATCATTTGAAAGCTTGAACACTCAAAATTGATCCTGCTAAACCGTTTTGAAATTTGGACATTGTGTTACCATGGAAACGGCACTTTTTAGCAGGCTCCTCCCCCTAATCTTGACAAAACACATATCACTGGAAAGGTCCGAGTCTCAATTTTGTGATAAAAGTGATATTGTGACAGAAATGCATTAATTTGTTACAGGAGTACGCATCAAATAAAATCAATAAAATGTGAGAATCACCCGGTGGTTATTTTTGGTATTACGCCTAAGCAAAATCTCATCAGAAAATCAATTTTTGTGATATCTAGACATATGACTTTGATTTTATAGCAATTTTTGCGTAAAAAAATATTTTGTAAAATATATATTTTGTATAAAACACAAACACATTTGCTTTACAGTAAACTTCTATAACTTTCATTTTTTTAAAATGCTTTCACTTAATAATCTGCTTTAAAAAGAGCTAAAAAGCAAAAACAGGGTAAAAATCAGGGTAAGACAAAAACATTTTTGGAAGAAGGACTGGTGATGTATTTACTCATTTAAATTTGGCATTTAATTTTGAAAATAAAGTTACATAGTGTACCTTTAAATTGTAATATTTCATAATTTTTTATTGTATTTTGGTCTAATAAATGCAGACTTGGTGAACATTTTCAAAAACTACCCCAAATCTTTAGATAATAAAGAGCAATTATTGTTTTTACACCACCTCTAAAGTCATAAAAATCTCTATGCAAACTCCTGCAAGAACAATTTTAGGTAACACTTTATTTTACAGTGTCATTGTATGTTACATGTAGTAATAACTATAAATTATGCATAATTACATGCAACTAACCCTAAACCTGTAGTAAGTACATGTAGTTACTTAATATCACTCAATATTTAAAATGTATAATTACAGTGTAACAAAGACACCCATAACCCAATTCTATAATGCAAATTCATCAAGCGAGCGTCATTAATTAGGTCTCGTGTGGCGCTGCCCATAACCACAGACACACTCATGTGACTGCTTATGAAATTCCAGCTCATACATCAGCAATAAATCAATATCATCCAAACGCTGATGAAAAGCAAAACATGATATGGATTTTTAAAGAAATATAAATGACATATACTGTAACAGAGCGGATGCCAAGACGAATTACGCAGCTCAGGAAATAACATGCATAATTTGTATGTGAAAGGCAGTGGTTCACTGGAGCAAAATCTAATAAGAGCATTAGCGGTCGAGCCAGAGCTTGCTTTATAAAGAGACACACATAATGGACGTTTTCTTCAGATGTTTCTGAAGCAACAAGTCCTTTACAAACACTGAATTCAGAGCCAAATACGAGATGTCCAGCTACTCCGCAAAGTTCGACAGCAGCCGAAGCGTGTTCATCATATGATCCGGAGGACAGCGCTCATATGAGCAGAGGAAGAGTGTCTGGCTGCATACAGACTTCAGGCTCTCTGCTCCACATAATATCCCCATTGTGCCGCCACAGATAGAGGCTGCTGTGTGCCGCCACTCTATTGATAGAGCTCTCTTTAACTGCACTTCCTCCGGGGCTCAGAGCCATCGCTCATAACACGGCCACGAGATACGCGCCGCTAGCAAGGTTTCACTCGGAGCTCGGGTGCTCCTAGCTTTGGTTATCCGAGCTTAGCGTTACGCATGGGTTCACTGAGTCACATGAGGTCAGGCACGGATGGAAACATGCATGAAAATTCAGCAAGCAATGCTTAAATCTGAAACAGAAAGCTTCCTGTCGATCTGGTCATCAGTGGAGTGCTGCACATAATCTCTCGCTTTCCTTACAACTGTGTGTTATTGGTTTAGTGGGAGTGCAATATGGGATCTATATGAATAAAAATGTATACGAAATTATGTGTTTATTAAAGGATTAGTTCAGAATTAAAATGTCCTGATAATTTATGTCATCCAAGATGTTCGTGTCTTTCTTCAGTTTTTGAGGAAAACATTCCAGGATTTTTCTCCATATAGTGGACTTCACTGGGGTTCAACGGGTTGAAGGTCCAAATGTCAGTTTCAGTGCAGCTTCAAAGAGCTCTACATGATCCCAGACGAGGAATAAGAGTCTAATCTAGAGAAACCATCAGACATTTTCTAAAAAAAAATAAACATTATATACTTTTTAACCACAAATGCTCGTCTTGCACTGCTCTGTGATGCTCCACGCATGACGTAATCATGTTGGAAAGGTCACGCGTGACGTAGGCGGAAGCACCGATCCAGTGTTTACAAAGTGAACGTCAAAGACTAAGTCAAACGCCCTTTACAAAATAAGGTAAAGCAACGATGTTGGACGATTTTGATGCTGGAAGAGTCACGCGTGACCTTTCCAACATGATTACGTCATGCGTGGATCATCACAGAGCAGTGCAAGACGAGCATTTGTGGTTAAAAACTATATAATTTTAATATTTTTTTAGAAAATGTCCGATGGTTTCTCTAGCAAGGTTTCACTCGGAGCTCGGGTGCTCCTAGCTTTGGTTATCCGAGCTTAGCGTTACGCATGGGTTCACTGAGTCACATGAGGTCAGGCACGGATGGAAACATGCATGAAAATTCAGCAAGCAATGCTTAAATCTGAAACAGAAAGCTTCCTGTCGATCTGGTCATCAGTGGAGTGCTGCACATAATCTCTCGCTTTCCTTACAACTGTGTGTTATTGGTTTAGTGGGAGTGCAATATGGGATCTATTTGAATAAAAATGTATATGCGTGTGATAGAAATTATGTGTTTATTAAAGAATTAGTTCAGAATTAAATTTCCTGATAATTTATGTCATGCACACATGACGTAATCATGTTGGAAAGATCATGTGACGTAGGAGGAAGTACCGATCCAGTGTTTACAAAGTGAACGTCAAAGACTAAGTCAAACGCCCTTTACAAAATAAGGTAAAACAACGATGTTGGACGATTTTGATGCTGGAAGAGTCACGCGTGATCTTTCCAACATGATTACGTCATGCGTGGAGCATCACAGAGCAGTGCAAGACGAGCATTTGTGGTTAAAAAGTATATAATGTTTATGGTTTCTCTAGATGAGACTCTTATTCCTCGTCTGGGATCATGTAGAGCTCTTTGAAGCTGCACTGAAACTGACATTTGGACCTTCAACCCGTTGAACCCCAGTGAAGTCCACTATATGGAGAAAAATCCTGGAATGTTTTCATCAAAAACTGAAGAAAGAAAGACATGAACATCTTGGATGACATGGAGGAGAGTAAATTATCAGGAAATTTGAAGAAGGATTGTGTGCGACAGGTTTTTCAGCAATGTTCTGATCATTTAGAGGCCTTATACAGTAAGCTTTATAGTGTTAATAATATCAGCTTTATATCAAGAAACCTTCAAGAAGGAGCATACTGAGAAGAGAAGCATTTTTGGTAAACTTGCTAGAGAAGAAAGCATGATTGAAAGAGCGCACACACCGAAGTCTCCAAAGTCTAATCGCTGTGAAGTAACTTAAGGAACTGAAAAGAAAAGCGCCTCAGAAATATCCTGACTGGAGAAAGGAACTCAGGAAGCTCCTCTTCCGGTACATTCAAAGCCATTCCCTGACATTTCCTTCCAGAGTCTAGAAATACAAATGCAAAATGCAAACCAGAATACACAAATACACTTGAGCGCTTGACCAATGCGATGACCATCATGAATCAGGACCTGGTAAAGCTGAATGAGGGTTCTGGATGGTCACTGTAACGCAGCCGTGCTTTCGTGACGCATTTAAATGTTGTCCTTAATTGTGAATGATTACAGCTGCTTTACTGTCAAACAAGTTTCAGCGTTGTGTGAGAAGATCCCTCACTGAGCTTTAGACCTGTTATATGACCTTCGTTTTTCCCGTCTTGTTGCCAGCGGTCTTTTATGGCAAACTGTAGGACATTCAGCACAGGATTCTGCCAATATTCACAGCGCTGACTGGGCGAACAGTTGTGTCGGAGCATAATTCATAATGCAGATATATTATATTTGTAATAAAATCACAGAATCCAGAAAAATGATTCTGGCGCTTTTTCACTGTTTGGTCTCTAAGTGAAACAAATAAGCTTGTTGTATTTTGCTAGTTTAGACCTTTTCAATGATATATGACACATGTCTAGTGTTAATGTATGGTGATTTTACAGATCATATTTTCATGTAAAGCAGTTAATAAATGTAATATGTCTGCTAATTAAAAGCACTTGTTAAGTGATGGTCATATTTCCTATATTCACTGAAAAGCCAAGCTTCCAAGCTTTAAAACAACACCTATTTTGCGTTGATTAGCAGGTGGTTGTTAAATAATGTGATAACTTAGTAGCGCTCCTGCTTCAGATTTAAGAGGTCCAGATTTAACCTCTCCAATGAGAGTAAATCAATCGAATATGCGATCAAATTTCACGAAAGGCGACTAAAAATGTATTTTAACCTGTTAACGGTCACGGGCCCACCGGTGTGCCCACAGCCATTACATATTTAAAACAGTAATATTCTATACTAAACCTAAACTAATCTTAAAAACTATATATCACTTGAAAGCTTAGAATCTCTAGTTTACATATTTGGTTTTCAAAATAAATTACAGAGGAGCAGTAATTTATTAATTTGCAACAAGCATATTTTCATACTCATAAGGCATGTTCAGACCTTTATTTTGAAATAGCGATGAACATGAAAAATCATTAAAGATTGGTTGAAACATGTTTGTTTTCATGCCAAGAGTTCAAAAGATAACATCCATTCAATTTTTTGAGAAAAAAAAGGTCTGAAAATGTTTTTAATAGAAAAAAAAAAAAATACATTTATGATTGTGGCGGCGATCTATAACCCACATACATGTTGTTTTTATGTTTATTAGAGACTGAATTCTTATCAATTTCTGCCAAACTTCCCATACTATATAGAATGTCTACTTCATAAATTGTAAGAAAATAATGGAAATATATGGTTCAGATCACTCAAAATATGGAAATAGAGGCACCCTTATATGGTTATTAATGGAGCTTGGCTGTCATCTAGTGAAAAAGTGTGGTACTGCGCCCAAACAAAATCTTACTGAAAGCTCATTTTTTGAGATATCAACCTGAAATTTGGAATACAACTTGTTCAGATTTTTGGCTTTGATTTCCTTGCAGTTTTAGAGTAAAACTTGTTTTGTAAAATATATATTTTATGTAAAATATAAAATATTATATTTTTACATTTTACATTTTCATAAACTTAAACTTCTATAACTTTTTTTCTGTTTCACTTACATAAGTCCTTTCACTTCTACAATAATCTGCCAAATTTCATCTTTAAAACAAGACCAGCCTTATGTCTATACTCGTAAAGTATTCTTGAATTACAACTATTTGAGTTTGGATAGTGCATTTTCTTGTCTAAAAAAAAAAAAGTGGGGGTGAGAGTTAACGGGTTAGAAGTAAGTTTAGCGCAGATATAATTTCATTGCCTGTTTAGCTTTATGCAGTCGCTTAGCTGAGAGCGCCCTCTGTTGCTTTATAGACTAGAATCACTGGCTTCCGTACGCGAGTCGATTCCGGCGGGAGAGTGACCTCTGACCTTAAATATGGAATTTTTTCTAAAACCCTTTGCTTCACTTCAGAAGGCCTTTATTAACCCCCTGGAGCCGTATGGATTACTTTTATGATGGATTGATGCACTATTCTGGGCTTCAAAATCTCACCCCCCATTCACTCCCATTATAAAGTTTGGAAGAGCCAGGATATTTTTAAATATATTTCTGATTGTGTTTGACTGAAATAAGATAGTCATATACACCTAGTATAGCTTGAGGGTGAGTAAATCATGGGATAATTTTTGGGTGAACTACCCCTTTAAACGGACAATTTCATGCAAAATTATGTCAAAATGCCTGTTTCGGCGAGTATCCTGTAAACACAGTCAGTTATATCCTAAACTAATGTAAACACGTGTGTATCAGTAAATTGGATACGTGCATTAGTCTTAAAGTGACAGCAGCCTAATATTCCTGTCTGTGTTGTTAACACTCTGAGGTCTGAAAACGCGCCGGCGCGTTTTGCAGGTTTTTTTTCACATTGCAGCAAAACAGACTTAAAATACTCCGTAATTTTTTGTCATAGAGACATAAGTAATATATCAATTGAAACTATAGAATATCTTCTTTTATTTGTATACACTCAGAGTAAAAACACAATGTTGTGCTTTTTGCAAAATAAAGAAAACTAACATGATGTGTTATCTCTCCTCTCCCTCTGAACGAAGTCCAATCTGATAGTTCTCAGAAAATTAACTGTAACTTAGTGAATACTAATCACAGAAAAATTAAACTTATGTCTAAAAAAACGTTAAGATGTCAGGTTTTAAATCATGTAAGTCAAATCGAAAACAAACCTTCTGTGTTTATGTAATCTGTATGAAAAGAGAGCCATGTCAGAAGTCCGTGATTCAGCTCATTATCTGCTAATGCGGCCACGCCCACGGAGCCAGCGCTATTCAGACGCAAATTCAGTCAATACATGCATTCATCGTCTCAATCGTGTATTTATTGTCTTGAAAAGTGTTTATCTGGACGTAAAAGTCATGGTTAGGGAGCTCTAGAAGACATGCAGTTAGTTCCTGTTTTCTTTTCTTCTATAGATAATTTTAGATGAGTTTTTGTTTCTTAAGCGCCCTCCGGCTGCAGTATGAATTGGAAACTCCATTCATGGAATAGCCTCTTCTTCTTTTAGATGAATTTGTGGACTAAAAATGCACAGAGAGCGCCCTCCGACTTCAAGGATGAATTGAAAACACCAGCGCTCATAGTAATGACAATGAATATTAAATAAATATAACTCTCTGTATAGAAAATTGACATAAGCATATGAGAATCCAATATTTCTCCAAATGTGCATGCTTTTAAACTAAAAGCCTATATTCAGACTCTTTGCATCACAGAAATACATTATATTTTAAAGTATAATATAAAACCATTACTTTATATTGTAATAATATTTTTCTGTATGTTTCATATATCATGATGAGCTTGAGACATCACAGAAGGTTTTTTTCACAGCCTACCTGTCTGAAATGCCTCATTAATATGCAAGTCATTTCAGCTCATTACTATGCAATTCTTTTGTCTTCTCAGGTGAGAATGGCCCATTATTCAGTGGTGATTCACGCCTCCACGCATACTGTGTTTCTTGGCAAAAAGTGTCTTACAAAAACTAAATCAATATATTGTTTTATATGAAGGAGTAGGCAGCATAATTTTTACATAATTTTGAAGCAAAAACTCTAGTTTACAACCTCCAATACCCTAAAGTCTTGTAAACACAGATTTACTATACTTTTTTTGGCCTTATTTCAGTGACTTAAGTTTTTTGTTTTTTCAGTAACCACGCATAAACATTATTCCTTCAAAAACACAAACATGTACATACATGTTCCTCACATATTATTGTAGCCTAGTTTGTGCTGAATACAGTGTAATGACACTTTTGTCATTTATATGTTTATGAACAACTGAAAAAAGCACAAATGTCAGGGCATGTCAAAACTTCTCCAGGCCCCAAATCAGCCTCAGACTCCAGAGGGTTAATCAAACACAATCACTGCAAAAAAATAAAATAAATATAAATAAATCACTCACTTCTCTTGAACTTTTGTAACTTTAAAGGGTTAGTTCACCCAAAAATGAAAATTCTGTCATTAATTACTCTCCCTCATGCCGTTCCACACCCGTAAGACCTTCGTTCATCTTCAGAACACAAATTAAGATATTTTTTATGAAATCCGATGGCTCAGTGAGGCCTGCATAGCCAGCAATGACATTTCCTCTCTCAAGATCCATTAATGTACTAAAAACATATTTAAATCGGTTCATGTGAGTACAGTGGTTCAATATTAATATTATAAAGTGACGAGAATATTTTTGGTGCGCCAAAAAAACCTAAAAATGACTTTTTAATAATATCTAGTGATGGCCGATTTCATAACACTGCTTCAGAGCGTTATGAATCTTTTGAGTTGAATCAGTGATTCGGATCGAGTAACAAACCGCCAAACTGCTGAAATCACGTGACTTTGGCGCCCCAAATCTTCAAGAAGCAGTGTTTTGAAATCGGCCATCATTAGATATTGTTAAAAAGGTTGTTATTTTGTTTTTTTGCCGGACAAAAAGTATTCTCATCACTTTATAATATTAAGGTTGAACTGATTTAAATATGTTTTTAGTACATTAATGGATCTTGAGAGAGGAAATGTCATTGCTCAGGCCTCACTGAGCCATCGGATTTCATCAAAAATATCTTAATTTGTGTTCTGAAGATGAACGAAGATCTTACGGGTGTGGAACGACATGAGGGTGAATAATTAATGACAGAATTTTCATTTTTGGTTGAACTAACCCTTTAATAAGGATTAATCTATAACTAATTTATACAGTGAAGACTATGCAGTGCAATTTTACATTTGATTGTAAAATTGCACCAGAAACCTTCTGTAGATCTACCTGAAAAGCAGTGTTTATTTAATTGGCATCATTTCTATTGTGTTCATTTGTGCTATTGCTTTATTATTTGACCTTATTTTATTACAGACTGTTTACTTGACTTTAGTAATGTTTGGAATTTATTATATTTATGTAGAATTTTTTTTTTTTTTTGCATTGTTCTTGTATTCCATGTAAAAAGCCTGTCGAGTGAATGAATGAATTCTGTTTGCAGCGACAGCACCTGTGGACAGCATCAGGTCGCCGCGAGCGAAGAGAAGCAAAACAAAGGCCTGAAGTTTAAAGCAGATCATATGCTCATGCGCTCCTCACTTCACTCGCTCCCAACAAAGAGTCACATGACCTGAAAGTTAACCCGTCTCACAGGGGAGCGCATTCATACGGCTGCTGTCTTCCTGCAAAAGACAGGCATATAAAGGAGGACAGACTGAGGAGGGCAGCGTCTCTCTGGTTTCTTAAACAGGTGACTTCTGAGCAGGAAGATTGGCAGCTTTCTTCCTCCATCATAAATGAGACGAAACACAATAAACGCTGTCATGTGTTTGGGAACACAATCGTGCGAGACGCTTCTGGAGGGAATAAAACCAAATCATTCCGATGACAAACTTTGACTAAACCAACATTTGAGATGCTGCAATGCCATTGGTCCGCTGGTTAGTCCAGTTATCCAATCACATCCTCTGCTGAGTGTTTTGTTGTGCATATTTTTTTTTATCTTTTCGGATCTGCCTCAATTGAGCTCTTGCGTTTTTTTATGCACATTTTCAGAATTTATGCACATCGTGGCATTTCTATCCAGCGTTTTTTATGCAATATCCCAAAATTCACATTAAAAATGAATGGATGCAAACACAGCCTAACCAACTGCACGACTGGCAATATTTAAAGCAAGAGGCATTACAATAATGTTAACAATGTTTTCAAGCCAAAACAGACTGGGAGGTTATGGTTAGTGTTTGATTTCAAATGTTTAATATCTCAATAACTCTCACTGGAAATCAAACATCCTCTATGCATTTATAAGCCAAAGCTGAGATTTAGCACTCAATACTGCTTTAAACCAAAAACACTTCCATATTTTCACTGTCCTGTTAATACTCCGTGAGTCATTCAGCACGCTTACAAACACAGACGAGTGTCATGAAGTCATGCATGAACAATCAGGAGTGTTTCGCTGACTTATACATAATCATATTACATCTCAAGACACGGCTTGCTCGACCTGACAGACGCCTTAAAACTCTTAGGTGTGTCTCGAGAGAAGAAACGCACACAACAGACACCTGCAAGCATGAGACACTCGACTTCCCCTTCTTATACTGCACACGCCTCCAAATGGAAACATGCAGTAATGTGACCACTGGAAACGTTCGTCTATTTCGGACATAATCATAGTTTTGCTGGCTATACTTAGACTTTGTCCCTTTGCCACTTTAGGGGTGACAATAACTTCCCACAATGCAACGCTGCTCTAACTCATCAGGTGAACCTGAACACGCCTTCTGACCAAGACTTTTCCAGTTGTGTGTGATTACAGCATTTTTATAGAGACTGAATGCACAAAATGTGGAGTTTGGAGCGAAGAAAATGAGATCATTTTTGGTGTTTAACTTTATATCACCAGTTAGTTAAAGGATTAGTTCACTTCAGATTGAAAATTTCCTGATAATTTACTCTCCTCCATGTCATCCAAGATGTTCATGTCTTTCTTTCTTCAGTTTTTGAGGAAAACATTCCAGGATTTTTCTCCATATAGTGGACTTCACTGGGGTTCAACGGGTTGAAGGTCCAAATGTCAGTTTCAGTGCAGCTTCAAAGAGCTCTACATGATCCCAGACGAGGAATAAGAGTCTCATCTAGAGAAACCATCGGACATTTTCTAAAAAAAAATAAACATTATATAGTTTTTAACCACAAATGCTCGTCTTGCACTGCTCTGTGATGCTCCACGCATGACCTAATCATGTTGGAAAGGTCATGTGACGTAGGTGGAAGCACCGATCCAGTGTTTACAAAACGAACGTGCAAAAACTGATGGTGCGTTCACACCAGACGCGAATGAAGCGTTAAGCGCGAGTGATTTAC